>NC_134365.1:9918588-10221618 GCF_035582795.1 Mycteria americana | reverse complement strand
TACACTTATAAGTGTTTCTTTCACCTGAAATATAAAATAAGAATCCTTTAATAGCACTAATGGCTATTAAAGATCTTAAGTTACTTTTTGCAAATTAACCTTGGTGTTTTGCCCAAATTCCAGCTTGGGTAATTACATTTCACTTACCTAAGATTTACCTTCTAGTTACAGAGTCAAGAACATACTCTCCTGCCACACTTTGCAAAATCTCTGTTTAGTGTTTCTGATGAATAACAGAGGTTATTTTTCCCTCCTGTATTTAACCATATAAATTACTCTTACTTCTCAGCCTTCTTTTATCTTCCTGGTAGTTACATTGTGTTACTAATTATAACATTGCATTTTAATGAGTGCTGGGTAATTGTTTTACACAGTTGCCCTCTTGAACCTACCATAAACCATGGGTGCTTGTGAAGACAAATACTTCTGGCACATGAGGGGCCAGGAGTAACTGAGCTATCATTCAGCTTAGGAGAAGGGAAGAAGCAGTCCATCCATGTTCTTCTTGGTGTGAAGCATATGTGGTCAAGAGGTTCCACTGGCCTTCAGGGACCTATTCACTGCTTCACTCCAGTGCTACCTACTTCAGAGAGCAGTTGGACCAAACCTCTCCACGCAGTCATTGCTTGGCCAGTTCATTCCCTGTTCCTCACCTATTTTGGAGGGAGGAAATTATTTTGCCTTGGGTCGTCACTTTACCATAAAATTTATACTATTTTGGCAAAGATAAGAGTAAGTCATTGTGAACCAGTGGTGAAATAGTTCTGAGTATATACTTTCTGAATATCACTTTCTGAAATATCAGGGGAACCTCTGCAGTAAAGGACTGAAGTAAATGCAACATTATAATCAGTAACACAATATGACTGTGAGGTAGCTATGAGGAGGCAGAGAAGAAAGGGTGTTCATGTTCAGGATGCAAGAATGTTAGTTTTAGCTTCACTCTGAGTTTTGTGTAAGTCACTGAAGTGGAAATTAGTCACTGGCTTTGAATGTTGAATTTGCATCATTTTCTATAGTGCTCATATACCCATGGCTCTAATTGAAGCCTGATTCAAAACAAAATATCATGCTCAGTCTACTGTTTATTAGGAGGAAAAATACACGGAGTGAAAATTATAGTGATAGGGAGTGGGCTCAAGAAAGCAAAGATGTTTTAAAGACATGAAATCTAAGCCAAGGGAAATAAGATAATCATATTTGTGCCGGACTGAGTGAAAAAAAAAAAAGGAATGTGAAAAGCTAGACACTGTTGACTTAGTGCAGTTGCATACCGGGTATACCATGTAATACTGGCTTGTCATCATTCTCTTTCTTTATTGTATATTAAAGTAAATAGTAAAGCCATTCCCTTGAGAGTAGCTGTGCCACAAATTCAAGTCGCTCCAGGCACTAATTTATACACTGGCCTTTTACACACTTTTTTTTTTTCCTTTCTGTTTGACCAGGGTACAAGTTGGAGCAAGATGTGGATGTCTTTCTTGTTTTTCCTGTTAAAAAGTGTGTGTCCCCAGGGTAGCTCATCACCTGTGATCATTAGGGGCTTCAAAGATCAGGAAATGAGGCATACTCAAGACTAAATTTTTGTTTCTGCCTATTTTGAATGGCTTCATTTTTAAATGTAACGTAAATATAATAAGGGTAGCTGGTAGGCAAGACCCTAGACTAGCAATATGGACAAAGTCCTAGAGAAGACAGTGTATCTGGTTATGTGTAATTTGCCAAAGACTTCTGAGATAAGAGAATCTGCAGTCTTCTGAAACTATTGTTGCCCCTTGGATTTGAAGTTGTAATAAATTGCCAGGAAGTTGCATGTTAAGGATAAAGTGGCTATACTTGGGCAGAGTTGTTACTGAAAGAAGAATCTAATTTGTTTCGCTCTTAATTTCTTCTTACAAAACATCTTTTAGCCTTTTTCGTAAAGGAGCAGGAAGAACAGTGAACACAATTAATTAAATTATATAAGTTAAATCAATTAGATAAATTCAATCAATTGGATTAATTCAATTAGATTAACACAGTCCAGGTGCTCTATACTTACATATTCCATGCAATTAAGTATTGCTAATTCAAAAATACTTAATTTATTGAAATCTCTTTGTTCTGGCCAGGATTTTAATTGTATTCACTGTCGGATAGATGTGTTCAGCTGAAACACCATCTTAAGGCCTAGGCCTGTGAACACTTGTGTATCTCCAGCTCACATGCAGGTACAATGGGTGATAGACCTTCCTTGGCAGCAAAACTGATGTAAGAAATTATTTATTCCTGCTCTCACTTTGCTCTCAGCTGTAAACTGGGTGATTAAAATACCTGCAGAGTCACCTAGCTCTCGGGAAGAGAAACACTTTGCAAAATCAAGGGCTTACAGAGATATAAAGTGGATCTTGTGATACTTGATTCTTGGGTTACACACTCCTTGTTTCTCAAGACGCCTGGATCAAGAGCCAAAAGCTCCCCCACTGCCAGCACAGAAAGGAGGGGGGTCAATAATGCATAAGAATGGATGTGCCAGCGATAGATGCCCGGAGCCTGGAGAAGGATCACAGGTCAGCAGCAGAGCACCTGAAGAGCAGCACAAAGGAATTCTAGCCACTCCAGCCAAGAAGTCAGCTTCATTGGGGGCCCAACTTAGATGCCTCTACGCAAATGCACGTAGCATGGGGAATAAACAAGAGGAGTTAGAGACGTGTGCATGCCTGCAGGGCTATGATCTTATTGACATCATGGACATGTGGTGGGATGGCTCCTATGACTGGAGTTTTGGAATGGAAGGATACAGGCTCTTTAGGAAGGGCAGGCAGGGGAGACGAGGAGGGGGTGTTGCCCTCTACGTCACTGACCAGCTGGAGTGCATGGAGCTCTGCCTGGGGATGGATGGGGAGCCAACCAAGAGCTTATGGGTCAGGATTAAAGGGAGGGCAGGGACAGGTGACATTACAGTGGGGGTCTGCTACAGGCCACCCAACCAGGAAGACCGACCAGATGAGGCCCTCTATAGACAGATAGGACCAACCTCACGTTCACAAGCCCTGGTCCTCATGGGGAACTTCAACCACCCCGATATCTGTTGGAGGGACAACACAGCAGGGCATAAGCAAACCGGGAGGTTTGTCGAATGCGAAGGAAAAAAAGGAAGATCCAGGGAACTACAGACCAGTCAGTCTCACCTCTGTGCCCAACAAGATCATGGAGCAGATCCTTCTGGAAACTATGCTAATGCACATGGAAAACAAAGAGGTGATTGGTGACAGCCAACACAGTTTCACTAAGGGCAAATCATGCCTGAAAAATCTGGTGGTCTTCTATGATGGTGTTACAGCATTGGTGGATAAAGGAAGAGCAACTGTCATCATCTACCTCAACTTGTGCAAAGCATTTGACACTGTCCCACACAACATCCTTGTCTCTAAATTGGAGAGACATGGATTTGATAGGTGGGCCACTCGGTGGATAAGGAATTGGCTGGATGGTTGCACTCAAAGAGTTGTGGTCAATGGCTCGATGTCCAAGTGGAGACCAGTGACAAGTAGTGTTCCTCAGGGGTTGGTATTGTGACCGGCGCTGTTTAACATCTTTGTCGGCAACATGGACAGTGGGATTGAGTGCACCCTCAGCAAGTTAGCCGACGACACCGAGCTGTGTGGTGTGGTCGACATGCTTGAGGGAAGGGGTGCCATCCAGATGGACCTTGACAGGCTTGAGAAGTGGGCCCGTACAAATCTCATGAAGTTCAACAGGCCAAGTGCAAGGTCCTCCACATGGGTCAGGGCAATCCCAAGCGCAAATGCAGGCTGGGCAGAGAATGGATTGAGAGCAGCCCTGAGGAGAAGGACTTGGGGGTGTTGGTTGATGAGAAACTCAACATTAAGACATTGAGGTGCTGGAGCATGTCCAAAGAAGGGCAACGAAGCTGGTGAAGGGTCTAGAGCACAAGTCTTATGAGGAATGGCTGAGGGAACTGGGGTTTTTCAGCCTGGAGAAAAGGAGGCTGAAGGGAGACCTTATCGCTCTCTACAACTACCTGAAAGGAGGTTGTAGAGAGGTGGGTGTCGGTCTCTTTTCCCAAGTAACAAGCGATAGGACGAGAGGAAACGGCCTCAAGTTGTGCCAGGGAAGGTTTAGATTGGATATTAGGACAAATTTCTTCACGGAAAAGGTTGCAAGCACTGGAACAGGCTGCCCAGGGAAGTGGTTGAGTCACCATCCCTGGAGGTATTTAACAGATGTGTAGATGTGGTGCTTAGGGACATGGTTTAGTGATGGACTTGGCAGTGTTAGGTTAATGGTTGGACTTGATGATCTTAAAGGTCTTTTCCAACCTAAATTGTTCTATGATTCTATGACCTGGCAATGTGCGCTTGCAGCCCAGAAAGCCAACACTATCCTGGGCTGCATCAAAAGAAGCATGACCAGCAGGTCAAGGGAGGTGATTCTCCCCCTCTACTGCGGTCTTGTGAGACCCCACCAGTTTAGGAGTACTGGAGTCAGCTCTGGGGCCCCCAGCATAAGAAGGACATGGACCTGTTGGAGTGAGTCCAGAGGAGGGCCATGAAGATGATCAGAGGGCTGGAGCACCTCCCCTATGAGGACAGGCTGAGAGAGTTGGGGTTGTTCAGCCTGGAGATGAGAAGGCTCTGGGGAGACCTTACTGCAGCCTTCCAGTACCTGAAGGGGCCCTACAAGAAAGCTGGAGAGGGACTTTTCACAAGAGCATGTAGTGATAGGACAAGGGCTAATGGCTTTAAACTGAAAGAGAAGAGATTTAGATTAGATATAAGGAAGAAATTCTTCACTATGAGGGTGGTGAGGCACTGGAACAGGTTGCCCAGAGAAGTTGTGGATGTCCCGTCCCTGGAAGTGTTCAAGGCCAGGTTGCATGGGGCTTTGAGCAACCTGCTCTAGTGGAAGGTGTCCCTGACCATGGCAGGGAAGTTGGAACTAGATGATCTTTAAGGTCCGTTCCAACCCAAACCATTCTATGATTCTATGATTCCATGATCATTATGCTTCTTATTTAATGTATACTCAAGTTCAAACTGTATTAAAAATGAAACCAGAATTACTTTAGCCTAGAAATAAAATTCATAAAACAAAGCCTTACCATAGGTGCTGCTAGGAGAAAAAAAGCAGAAAACTGGCAATTATTTGCAATGAATGCGTGTCTCATTGAACTTGTATTGTGGCACCTACCTACTAAAAGAGAAGCTGTCAGCAGTTTAGGATCATAAGGGCTTTTCCCTCGGCCATTTTCAAAATGTGAATCTTCCATTCTAAAAATGTTGTCCTGTGGGGTGGAAAAAAAGAAAGAAAAAGCAATATTATTTGATGAAAGAACACTAAAAATAAGTTGAACTAAACAGAGCACAGTATATATGATTCATACTGGGTTTTGTGGCTTCAGGGAAGTCAAATTACACTAGGTGAGGATCTGGCAAAAGTGCCCACCTTCTAATCAGTATTGTGCTGAAGGCTAGTCAGAAGCACAAATACACATGCACAGCTTGTGTCTCATCTATTCTACTTCAGATATAATTTGCATAGCACCATTCAATTGTTTCTGCTTTCACTGAGAATACGTCTTGAGTAACAGTAACATGAAGAAGCTGGAATTCAAAACTTTTGTCTGAAAAAAGACAAAACCTATTTTTCACTGACTATACTTTTCTGAAATATCCTGCAAGTGTAGATTAGTGCATAATACAATGCTCAATTCTGCTTTTCCTAACTTGAGTTTTAGTGACTTACTATTTCATGCATCCTCAAATTCAATTTTAACTGCATCAGGAGAGCTTTTTTTTTTTATTTTTCACAGCTATGCAACAAAACTTTTAAAATATACAGGCTAAGCACAAAGCATATGAGGTTATAAACCAAGATTAAAAAGGGCCTCAGTCAACAGTAACTCAAATCAAGGTCAGTAAATCCAAAGCAATGCGCTTTTCAGTACATTTAATTACTTTAATTTTAACTGGGGGACCAAATCTGTCAATCAATTTGAATAGTATGTTTATCTTACATTTTGCACTGAGGGTAAAACTAGAAGAATAGATGCTTTTTGCACAGTAGACTTCTACATTGACAGAAGACTTGTGGAGGCCACACAGAAAACTGAAATTTCCGTTTCCCACCTGCACTGTGGTTAATTTGCATGGACACCTAACTAAGTCAAGGAGACCCAAAGATGGCACAACTCCTACCCCCAACAGTTTCTCTGGTTACTTAGGCCTTTGCACCCAGTTCTCAGTTGCTTATACCTAAAAATTCTCTGTCAGGTAGGTGCTGAAGGACTTCCTTTAGCTAATATTTGCAGGACCAAGTAGCTTAGGCTGTAATAGGAACTACAGCTTGATACAGCCTCTTTTTTTCTTAGTGACTAATCAGAGATCAGTCATCTGTTTTAGGAAAATAAACAAAATATAAATATCAGAATATATGTCTAAAATATATACGTTGATAGTAGAAAGCAACTAAGAAGATGTTACAATATTTTCCCCTATTTATTTCATAACAGATCAGCTCTTTACGGTGATTCTCAAGCACTTTTTTCTTCCACGTACTATCTCAAGCCCCCCTTCCTTATTCTTATCATCCCTTTCCAAACACAGAATCATAGAGCTGCTGGTGGAAGGGCTCTCTAGGTATCATTAAGGCCAGGAGGACTTGAAAGAAGACTGTTGTCTACACAGGTTATGGTCAGTTTTGGTTTTGTCTTGCCAAGTCATGAAAACCTTCAGGAATGGAAATTTTATAACCTTTCTGGGCAACTTCCATTGCCCTCTTAGTGAAGAATATTTTTCTAAACTGAACCTTCCAAGGAACAACTTGTGACTTTTTGTCCTTGTTATATCTTCTGCAATGATGGCAAGGATGCAAATAGATGGCAAAAGTGTCCATCGTAGCTACCCTTCAAGCAGTTATAAGCTGTTCCTAGCTGCCTGTTCAGCTTCATTTCTCCAGACTAAGCCTCAGGCTAGAACTTCATGAAAGCTGAACTAGCATGTAAACTCCAGAGTCTTACATTGTCCTGTGCTCGCCAGTAAAAGTCTCAAAATTGTGCACAATACTTTCACCCTCAAGGGCAAAGCTCCAGTGCTCAGTGCTGGAGACTTGGCACTCCACAATGCTGTGGAGGATGCAAAAAAATATCAACAACTCAAATTTTATTCAGCAATTGCTTTGGTAATGTTTTTTTAATGTGAAGATCATTCAGGCAAATAGCTGATGTCTTTCTCACCAGCAGTGAATTCAAGTATTTGGAAGCAGCGCTCTCCCTGGCACCCTGCCTTCCCCATCTTGCTCGTCCATACTGAATACAGCCATGGGCCGGGCCAGCGACCAAACATGCTTCCAAATGGTATTACTTTCAACCTATTGAGTCCATGTTTCTGTAAGTGGGTCACAGGCTATAGTTTTTATTACAGACTTGTTTAATTACATCATGCAAGCATATATCTATGTGTGTGTATTACATATTTTCAAAGGAACATCAGAAGGACTTCACATTTCACTCCATTTACTGGAGAAAAGGTGAAGGGAAAATGGACTGTTAGCAGAATGGTCTATCTGGAGGGGCTTACTGCACTGTAAGATAAAAAGTTTGGACACAACTTCATGAAGTTTGATCCCAGAATTCAAGCTCAATCTCCTAAGGCATGTTCTTGTAGATGTAGCCTGCCTGATTATGTTTATACAGTCATGCTGTATCTGTAATATCTTGCACAGTATTAGATTTCTTTCTTTCCCTTTGTCTTTCTTTTTATTTCTTAATAGTCCAGACACTTTCCTTGCTTCTGTCCAATTTTCTGACTTTGCTCCTTCTAACCAGAAACGAATAAATAATGAAAAAGAAAACTGTTTTTCAAATTCTGCTGTAGGATCCATATCTAGATCTTGCAAAATAAATAGAAGCGGTAAACTGAGGAGAGTGCTAGACCTCAACTACAGTAATAGAAAATGGCACTAATGCTACAAGCCATTATTGAAAAATGCTATTATCAATCTACGTTTTCTTGGGATTTCTTCTTACTAGATGATAATTGCTCAACCTGCACACCAATGGATATTTGATAAGGCTATAAAGTCAGTGGCATGACAGTTAAAGCAGAATATATTCCCAAGATAATCCTGTGTGTCATTATAAGACAAATAGGAAACAGATGTGGAAAGTGATTTGGTGTAGGAAGGATCCGATTTTTTACTGTATTCTTCTGTTTTATGTCACTATAACTCTACTGATATTGGTGTGTAGCAGGCAAGAAAGAGTGGAGAACTGGGTCAGCATAAGTCAGAGATGATCTACCCTTCTCTCTGTGTTTGTGGAATAAAACATTTGAAATAAGAGACATGACAGGGAAATCCCACAGTGTTTTCGTATTTCAGTTAAAATGCAATGTAGGGACATGTATTATAAGTTTCCAAATATATGGGCAAGTAATAATGACAATAAATACATCACTGTTAAGTGCCAAATAAATGTATCATAGTTAGTCTGAGGCCCCAAGGAGTTTTGATAAACGTGCTATAGGAAGTCTAACCTGTCACAAATAGGGCAACTTGCCCAAATAGCTTTTTGGGTGCTGAAGCCAAACTACCTCTATCTACAAACCAACAATAAATACAGGCAACAAAGGAATAAACTGTTTTCTATGTACTTCCCCACCCCCATTTTAAAAGCCTAGAAAGCAATATGACTAATGATAGGTTCTTGATCATACTAGTCACTGGTGTGTAGCATTTGCACCCAAATTCTGTCCTGAGATGCAAGAGATGAGATGAGAAGTCAATGTCAATATCTGAGGGTAAAATTTCATCTCTTAATTTTTTATAAAAGGTGTGCTTCATTGTTTTCCAGAGTTAGCCTCTGCGTCAAACTAGAAACTCAGGCTATGCTCCTGGTGTTATAAGTCCTGTCCACCAAAATTACACCTGAAAACCTGTGTGGAGGCAGAAGAGGGAGCAAGGGCAGCCCTTCGGTAATGACTCAGGGCCAAAATCAGTCTTCCTGGAGCTAGCAAAGACCAAGGCTCTGCTCAGAGGCTTAGGGGGACTTTGGACTGTGTGAGCGTGGCCTTCTCTTGTACAGTATAGCCAAGAGCTTTTAGCTGGAATCAATGCACATTATTTGCTCTCAGAAAGAATTCTGATCAGCTTATAATTTTGCTGCCTCTTGGGTTTCACAGTTAATTGAATGCAAAGAATGATACTGAATGAGTCAGCAAATACCTTAGCCATAAACAGCAAGAAAAACTGTGTATTCATCTCACTGTTTCAAAGTTTTGTGAGGGCTATTATATCATCAAAGACAGGAATTCATGACAAAGCAAGCTTGCCAGGATGCAGGAAAGTCTCTACAAATGCAAAAAGGAAAAAAAAAAAAGGTATTCAAAGAAAGGCCTTCGTAACTCAACAACGAGTGCAATTTATTTTCTAAACCCCTTCTTTAGTTGCATCGGCAGCCCAAAAGGACATTACAATGTACTTCAAACCTCTTTAAGGATCATCATAGCTAAAAACCTTGCTGTAGCATGTTTTATTTAGTTGCTGTTGGGTTACTAAACTCTAGGTTATATCTCATTGATGTTTCTCTATAATCCATAGTAAAACTACTGAAAATGAGAGATTGTTTAGGTCTTGAAATTCCACAAACTCATGATGACAACAACTGACTGCAAGCTGAAGTTACAGTCACACGACTACTGGCTCATGGGATGGCGTGAATTGTTTTACCTAGTAAATGCTTTGTGTGGTGGGAGATTATGCTTCTGGCTCCTTAAAACACATGTTTTCCTGTAGCACATAGTGTGATAGATGACAAGGCTCAGCCAGAAAGAACTACAGTTCAGTCATGGAAATGAACATAAAAGTTATTGTGATTCCCATTCTTTAGTCTGATGATCTGCCATTTCAAGGCTCTAGAGATTCAACTTTCAAACGGTTGAAATATGCCTGAAATAATGCCCTATATCATGATACCGAGTGATGACAAGACTATTTGACAGGACTTATTTTATATCTTGCTATTGGATAGCTTCAGTTAGCCAGTGTACCAATATGATATAATGTTATATATAAATATAAACATATATATGTACCAACTGTATACCCACATATACATATATATGTGTATATACCTGGTATGATAACTTTTTAAACCATTTTTTGTATCTCTGTCAGCAGCTAGCCCATCCAGAACTGTCTCAACAAAACAAGGACAAGAAAGATGAAAGCATACACTAGTTGTTTTTGGTAAAAAAAAAAAAAAAAAAATCTTCTTTCCCAGTTTAGTGCTATTTCTGCCTTGTGAGAAAATGTGTGGTTAGGGGGGAAGACCTAACCTACCAGAATGGACAGCAGTGACTCCTGAGTTTCAGGGTGATTTTTTTCCTGAAACTTTTCTGGCAATTCACACAGAAACCGCCCCAGAATTGCAGAGCCTAATGCAGCAAAACTGCTGCTGGTCAATAATGAATCAATGCAGTGCAAGCAATTGATCTGAAGAGGCTGTGTTGATGGAGTATGTACAGCTACTAAGAAGGTTACTGGTTTAAATTATAAAGCATGGAAGACATAGAGAGGTTTGACAGCAGTGATGCTCCCCAGCTGTTCTACTGCAATTGAAGGAACTCATATCCTTACTCTTGTAACCCCCCAAACCATAAATAGAAAGGAACACATCTCCAGGGTATCTTCCAGGGGCTAGCTGATCTCCACAACAAACTGCCGAACAATAACATGGGATGGGCCAGAAACATTCAAGATGCCAAAAGGCTTAGGAACTAACACATCTTTTGTTTAATAAAAAAGGTAGAGTTGGCCACAGCTGTGAGCTTTATTGATGCTAACATTTCCCTTGCTGTTCTCACAAACTCTTGTGCTACCATGAAACATTTTATAAGACAAATAGATTTCGGCATGGGGGGAACCCAAAAATCACCCCAAAACCCCAGACAAAATAACCCCAAAAGATGGCCAGAGATGAATACCTGGAGTATGACATTGCACTGGGAAGGAGTATCCATTTGGAGTACTTTAAGGCCGACGATAATGTCTCTTAACTGAGTCAGAAGTTGCTGGCATTGAAATATGGTGTTCTCTGTATTATTATGCAGTGCTGGTGATAACAAAAAGAAAGCTCCACTTCCCACTCGGAGAAAAACTTTTGGACGTGTTAAGGTTTGGATTTATTCCCTCTACATAGGGGCATTAACTGGGGTGGCTAAATTTGCTGCCCTAGTCACAGTCAGCAGAAAGCAACAGGTTCCTCTGAATGACAACTCAGACCAAGTCAGAACTGCAGTTCCCAAGGGCAAGATCTCTCTTCATTGACTGGAGAGGAAGCTTCATATGAATTTAGGTCTGAGCTAAGAGTCTCCGAAATGAACACTGCTGAGGCAGCTGATTGGAGACACCTGACTTTGAAAACAGATGATGATGGTTTTGCTGTTTGGGTTTTTTTCTTTTTTTTTTTCCCCCTCCCCTCCAATATAGTAATTTCAGTGAATTTTTTATTTTCCTCTTGCCCAATACAACTTTCTGTGCATACATTTTATGACTATATCAAGGATATTTCACAGAGTCTTTTAAGTACATTTAACTCTATGAGAAATGATTTATTGATGAATTGTGTTACTTTTCAAGAATAATTTTAAGTGGAACAACTGTGCAGGATATAGCTATGTTGTTATTGTTATTATATTTCCTATTTCACACTTAATCTATTGAGTCATGAAAACTGTTAAATATGAGGACTTTGGTTTCAGGTTTGGGAATCATGCTGTTATGGAACTTTTAATAAGAAACTTTTATTAAAGTCATCCCCATGGAATGCTTTATTTTTAAAAAAGTGCAAGTGCAAATAAATATAATGTGAGAAATTATGCAAAAAATACAAATATTAAAACAAATGTAAATGTTGAGGCAAGTGGTAACCATTGGGGAAATAGGTGAAAAGTGATTGAAGCAATAATGCAACTGTTTTAAATCATTAATTATTAAAAAAAAAAAAAAAAACAGAAAAAAAAAGAAAAATAAAACAGAAAAAAGAAAAAAGAAAAAAGAAAAAAAGGAAAGAAATACATACAACAGGTTTCTGACTTTTAGTGTTCAGGCTCCATATGCTATAGGGTTTTTACCTGCACACATCTGGGGCATACTGGGCTCTGGAACACCTTTATTGTGTTTTGTTTTTCCAACTTGAGGCTTAGCAGAATTGAGTTATCAGAAACCAGTTTTAAAACCCTGTGGGAAATTACTCTAAGTGAGAGATATTTAGTAAAATGCTGTTCCCAAGGAAAGGTCTTCAGCTTCTGTAGGACCTGGAACTGAAACTCTCTGGGGCTGCTGTGCTGTGCTAAAGGGGACGGAGAAGGAACTTTATCGAAAAGAGTTTACCTGCAAAACTGACCATGAGTTCCTAAGAAGATCTGCCCACCTCTCTGTACCTGCCCTGAGACAGCTTGCCCAGCTTCCTGATCACTGCAAGACCTCTCAAACAGTCTCTGCATTAACCGGTGTCCTCTTTTTCAGACCCAGGAAATACTCTTTCCACTGAGCCACTCTACTTGTAGATATTCACTGAAATTTTGGTACCTGAAAATCTTATTTTTAATGTTGAGATAAAAGAGCTGTTGAGATGATATCCAGCTCTATGTTTCATTCTGCAGATTAAAGAAAACAGAACAGAGCTCTTGATTTCTGTTTCTCCTTTTATCCCAATATGTCACTCCTACTGGAAAGTTTTCCTGGCTTACGATATTCAGAAGATGCCTTAAGATGCAGTAGACAACTCTGGTAAGCACAAGTTTTGAAAATTTGTCTCCCTAAGCTAAGCTGAATTTGGACCACTCAACCCTCTCAATAGCTCTCTTTCAGTCAAATATTAAGTCCCACATTTTTCTGCTTTCTTCTGAAAGTAAATGAATTAATATTTATTAAGTTACCATAAACCTTCACAAAAAGGGAAATGTTTCATATCTATCTATCTACCTACCTATCTACATAATTATAATTCAATGAATTTAATGAAAGGGAAAACATAGCCAAACGGGCTGTTCAGGAACAGCTGGTTCAATCTATTCATTATTCCTAGTTTATGATCTGTAAGTGCTTCTGCTTCTGATTGGAAGACAAACCAAGTGTCAATGTCAAATAGTGAAGACTTGTTCACACCTGAACATACTAGTTTGCATACTAATATTGGTATTTATATGAAGAATAGCCTCTTTCAAATAACTGTGCAACATATGTAAATAAAAGGAGGGCAGGCACAGTCAAACTGAGCAGCTGTTCAAAAAAGAAGTATATGTTTGTGAACTTGGTTTTGCAATATTTCACAAGCTAAAGACACCAGACTTATCTGACTTTCATGCAACAGTTTTTTGGGGGGTTTTGTGGTGTTTTTTTTAATGATGTCATGTAGCTATTTGCACCAATTTTAAAGCACTGCCTAAATTTATATTTTGGATAAAATATTCTTTTGATTCTGGATAACACAAATAAATGAGCAGACATGAAAACTATCAAGGAATTTCATTACACTACTTACCCCTTCAGAAAAACGTGCAAATATAGAGTGATTAAAAAAAAATAAACTAAACAAACCAAACACACAGTTAACATGAATGACATGTTAACCTTGACTGATTAGTAAAGACACCAAAAATGTCATCCCAATGGCATACCAGACACTAGATACCATCAAGGATATTGAACAATTCTCAGAGGAGACTGAGAATTAGAATGCCTTTGTATTGCAACTTTCTGGGTTGTCAAATGTAATACATCACCTAAGATCACCGTCTGGCTCATATAGGATGACCTCTGGAAATATAACCACCATACAATGACTGTCTGTTCTAGTCCAGTTATTAAGTGGTCTGCATATGTAAGCAATAAGATATACAAACCTAAAACCAGTACACGTAACTGAACTACATAACCTAAAAGTCTCAATTCTTTAAGTGTTCTTATTCGTACCCCCAACATATTTTCCATTAAAACCATTTGGAACAGGTTCTAATTGCTTTAGCAGATTCTACTATTATGTTAAATAAATTATTGGGCCATACTCTATTACACGATTGTACTAGTTTTCTATGGTTATTTTTAGCATTCAAGACCACTGCTTTCCCCCTTTGTCTTCTGGATTTCCTGTATGTTATTAGACTGTGGTGAGGTCAGGCATCAGAGGAAATAACAGCAGTGCTAACTCCTAGACTCAATGTTTTATGAATTACTGAGCATCAGTGATGTAATGGCAATAAATCTAACCCAGTCTCAGTCTTGTGTTCTGTTGTAAATAAATGAAGTTAGCAAAGGTGTTATTTTATTCAAGAGCCTTCCTGACGAGAACGAAAATGCTTCCCCCAGGGGATTGTTTGTAAAATTGCTTCTATAATTAGGGTGCTGTTTAACAAGAGAAAGGTTCTCCAGTTTTCCTGGGGAACTTTCATGTCTGAGTCAAGGGTATCTTATTTACAACACAAAAACGACTGCAAATTGGGGAAGCAACATATAGAAAGGACTTAGTCAAGTGGAGTTAACATATAAGCATATGGCCAAGATTTTCTAATTTCCCAAGTGATTTTGCATACTCCTGAGCTGGGCACCCAATTTAAGACTTGCTCAAGGGCTCTGATTTTCACCGAATACCTTCTTGGGCAATTTAAAATTCTGATACTTGAAACTGTTAATCACTTCTGAAAATTAAGGCATATGTTTGCCTTGCTTTTTCGCCTATCTGCTTTTTAATTCCTAGCATGGAAAAATCTCTAATATGAGCGCATGTCCTAAATAAAGTCTTCCAAAATCTGACTCTAAATGAGTGACAGAATAAGGAGCAAGCCTAGAAAAATATTATGAACCCTTTTACCCTAAAATAAGCATGCTTATTTATGAGCGTACATATATAGACATATGAGCTAGGTGAACATGTTTTCAGAGAATTTGTGCAAGTAACAAAGAAGGGACGGAGAATTACACCCACAGCAACTACTGTAACAACTATTAAGCTTTGCTTTTTTCTCTAAGATACTGCAATCTATCTACAACATTTCACCCACAGAAGCCTGTAAAGTGTCAGATCTAGCCCAGTGTTTAATACGTATTTAGATTTAAAAAACCCATAAACAAGGTCTGGAATACAGAAGCTGAAATTCTGACCCTTTGGGCAATTTTTCTTTTCCTGAGGCAAAGCTTAGATTTGAAATCTCTGCAATAACCACTTCTCTTTCGTCTTTGTTCCCTCCATTTGCTTTCAGTGTGACACTACCCAGCCCTTCTGCAGTCTCATTTTATTTTCTTCATTAGCAAAAAATAATATCCTCAACATGTTAATAAGTGGTATTGCATTGGAGAACAATTCATTTGAAAAGCTAACTTCTATTGTGCACACGGAGACATAACTAACAGTAGACATAATTATAACCTCTCTCTGTGACAAGTTGCAATTATTCCTCATGGCACTGTGTTTAAGAGCAATGCATTTCTCATACAGGTTGGGGTTTTTTATTTAAAAAGTCAAGAATGTTTGATACTCTTTTCCCAGTGCAACAAAAACTTTGCTGACACAGAAACAGATGGATTTAAGTGGTTTTGATTCAGGGTGACTGAAAAAAAGATACATTAAAATTCACTTCTTTATTCACTATCTTGCCTGCTTTTCTAGCACCCAGGAGTCCCCAGAAGGGGAGCGAGTCAGCGAAGCTGGCAAAAGTATGTAATACACTCAGCTCATATGTCTATATATGTACACTCAAAATAGAAATGCACAGTGTCAGTGTGGCTAATCAGCATCCAACCAGATAACTCAATTACTGATATTCATATTTTTGAAGAAGAAACGCTGCCTTTCACTTAACAGAACTTTAGCTCAAAATCCTGGCTGTTTCACCCAGTAAGATCATAGTATATTGTAGTGTAGCGTAGTGTAGTGTAGTATAGTATTGTACAGTATAATATAGATCAACTTTGCTGACTAAATCAAACTGACAAACACACCGACCTCTCACAGGAAAGAAGCAGTTCTTAAAGTCCTGTTGATTTCTGGGATAATTTTCTGTAGCCAACTTTAATGGAATCCAAGTGATTAAGTTATTCAGCTTTTTTTGAGAAAGAAAGATGACATTCGGTTTACTTCACATCTCATCACCCACAACCAGATCACAGCCACAGCGTGGAGTGGTTACGGTCATGAATTGAGTTAGGCAGGACCTGTCTTTATCCTCAGGGGAGGGTTAAGGACTGTAACAATAAACCCTACAGACTGCAACTAAGGGAGATGCCATCCCAAATGTGGTGGGATCCCCGAGACCTTCGTGCGTATCTTCTCAGGCCCTGCTCTCAGAGCTTCAACCTGGAGCCCACTGAAGTCCCCTCAGTGGATTCCCCTCAAGTTCAGTGAACGCTAGAGGAATCTTTCTCATATCCCTTGCCATGTTTACATGTTAACTCGAGGTCACAGCAAATCCTTCCAAATGACTATGAATTAAAACAGTTGTTCTCCATCACCATCAATTTAAAAGGTTTGAACTGACGAATATATGACTTCTAAACTTGCATCCATACCATCACCTTTCTGCTTTTTGTCATCATTAAAGCAATGGCAATAAACACTGAGAAGAAAAATCATGTGTGTTCTTAACCCATACTGATTACTTGTTTTAGAATATCTGACTGAAATGCAAGCTTCATTTGCATTTATGCAGATAAATCTTAAATGTTTAGCCGCACTTAGCTGTTGATCCTTGAAATGTATAATTACACACAAACACATACATGCACAAACAAAAATAATAAGACCTGAAATATTAATCATCTCACCTGCTGTGCCAAATCACCCTTTTAATTTGTTATTCATAAACAAAAGCACCTTTAGACAATGAGCTGAGTTCTCTCCTCAGCGACACTTGTGCAACCCCAGTGAAAGCAAATATAACTAAAGAAAAAAGTCGGTTTTGGAGATTATCAAGCAGAATGACTATCAGAAGGATCCATGTGTTTTTTGCACATCCACAATATAAGCGCAATTTTTAAGTCATTGGGTCGCTTCTAAACCATTTTGTCTTAGTTTTACAACCGGAGTGTTTCCTTACTGTAAGTTAGCCCTGGATCCAGAAAATTTGATCCTAATTGGAAGGGAAAAAACACATGCCTTTGTATTTATTTATTAAAATCTTCTCAGACCATCTGCAAGATAATGCTGCTCAGCTTTCTATCACCTTGGATGTAAACATTTCAACAGGAGAAGGTGTTTGTGCTGGTTGAGGCACCTTCTGAACTCCGCTGAGCTTATCTTTTCTTTAGAGATGAAACTTTGTTTACCTAAGATTTGAACACTGATTACAGGCCCATGAGAAACAGGAGACAGTTTTTGAAACTTTGTCAACTATAATTGGTTCCTGTCAAAATGTTAAGTCCCTCAGAAAGGGAAGAACTCAGAGCTATGGCCCTGTAGGAAAAGTGACCAAACATCTGCAATGATGCCGGAGTTTCCTTGTAAGAAAAAACTCACAAGGGCTAGCAAGGTCCGCTAGTGCCATACTGCACATTTAGAAATGGACAGAAAACCTATGGGAATAAAATGTATCTTTCCCCTTTCCTTTTCTTTTGTACGCAGGCATTAAAATTAACACTTACAAATGGGATCTGAAATAGCCCAGCTGTCTTCCTGTTGCAGGAGGTGTTAGTGGTAGCAGAGAAGTCAAATTGCAGGATTGGCATTTTATTCTCATCTCAGTCACTAAGTATCTGCTCCAAAGCCCCTTCAGTCTATAGCACTTTCCTCTCATCTTTCAGTGGCCTCTGATTAAGGCCTCAAAAGACCAGAAGAAGCATCACTTTTTGTATAGATTAAAGAAACAGGAATTTTAAAACTACATTTCTGCCTGAAACTGTTTTCTTCGTCAATGTTAGAGATAAAATCTCATATTACTGACTGAAGGCAGCTAGAATAAACCAGAACAACTTGTGTATTTACTTCAAGGACTTTCTGGCACTTTGTGTAAAGCTGTGTTCACTGTTTCCTTCTGTATCTTTCCACAGAAAGCAGTTCTGCAAACACTACTACAGTACCTCATTTTATAGATCAAGAACAAGATTTTAAAGTCACAATAGCTTTTTAAAAAATTTATTTTATTTTTTTATGAATGAGGTCAATGCCCAGTAGCAGTCAAAAAAGCAAATTTAATGTTAGGAGTTTCAAGGAGAGCAATAAAGAACAAAACCAACAGCGTCTTTATGCCTTTATAAATGCATGGCACTCCTGCATTTTCAGTACTGCATGAAGTTACAGTCCTCTAACTTAGAAAGCATACAGCACACACTGGAAAAGATATGAAGAAGACTGGTCTCAGGTCGTTCTAAAATGAGAAACCAGCAGGTAGAAGGTTTAAAACAAAATAAAAGGGTTGTTCCTCACATGCTACAATTTGTACGGCATGGGATGTTGTGGATACTTAAAAGATATATGAGCTCAAGAAATGCCAGTACTAATTCATCAAAACCAAGTCACTGAAAAGCATTAAACACAGAGATTCCACCCCTGGTTCAGGAAATCCCTGAACAACGAGTGCTGGAGCCTGGGAGACTATATCACTAAGCACTACTGCATGCCCGCCGCCTTATTCTCTCCCACTGGCATCCATTATGGGCCCTTGTGAGAACCGAGATACTGGGCTAAATGAGCCTTTGGTGTGAACAGATTTGACTGTTCTTATGAAATGAGGCAGAGAGAAATTAGGTAATTTAGCCAGGAAATCGATGCCAAAGCAAAAAGCTAATGTTCTAGTTCCTGAGCCTTGTCCAGTGCCATAAACAAAAGTATATAGTCCTGCCTCAAATCCTAGTGAAGCTAATGGCAACTTAGCTTACTCAGCACATGCAAAGCTGTGCACAACGTGCCAAGTAAAATTGGTAAGGATCACTTGTGATGGGGAGAGTGCATCGGTCTTTGTGCTCGGTTAGCCTTCAGTCTCCCTGTGATTCCCAAGGAGTACCTCTGCTGGGTTCCCAATGCATGGACCAATTGCCATATGCAAAAAGCCACTTGTTTTTTATTCACTTGGGTTTTACAAGAACTAGCAGTGGAAGCAAAAAATCCCTCTCACAGATTACCAGCTCTAAAGTAACAATATTAATTAGCTAAACAATCGTATAAACAAAAATTAAAAAGAAATAGGTCATTTAACTTAGAATAAAGATTAGATAAGGCATACCACACAATTTCATAGAGAGAGATAAGTTTGGGTTTTTTTTTTAAACTGACTTTTATGATTCAAATACAGTCAGTGGAGATTCACATGACAACATTATTCTAAAATGTTCCCATCACATCCAACACTTATTAAAATAATCTAATCTGTTTAAACATATTGGAGGGAAGAAGAGCTGATACGTAATTATCTCTTTCCCTAAATTGTTCTTTGATTTGGTTTCAAGGTTCAAAGATCCACCCAGCTTTTGTGTTAATAGCCAGCACTGATGTCACTGGGAGAAACAGAACGGAAGATAGAGGTGGAGGTTGAATTTGAAGATAAATTGAATAAAAACATTAGAAACCACTGGATAAGAAAAGCAAACAAACAGCCAACAAGTCCACCTCTGGTTTCATAACTCTTCCTTGTTTCTTGATGTGTCATAATATCCTTCCTTTCCCTTTTTAATCATGCAAACTTACAGCTGTCTTTTTAAACATTTTTAGACTCAACTTCAAGTGCCTCACTTGATACCATATGTCACACATTTCCTCTTCTTTTTGTGAAATGGCTTCAGATAGAATGCTTTAACCTTATTTTCCTGCTGTCTGGATTTTGTCTCTTGGTATTCAGAAGCCTCTTTCTATCTTAAATGTCATTCATTTTAAGTAATTTAATCAAATTCTGGTCACAGGTTTTAAATTCTGCACTGTTAATCTTCTGAACTAATATAGGAAGTTAAAACCACATTTATAACAAATGGTACCATGATGAGGATACATCCCTACACAGAGCAGCTAAAGGGCAGTAGAACATTCCTGGTAGAAAGTTAGGAAGTGTAAGCTGCAAACAGAAAATGAAATGACAATAACAGGATGTAAAATAGACCAGACTTGCTCTATCTTACAAAGTCCAGATGCTTTTTTTTTTCTGCTGCACTCCTACCTTTCTACCACCTCTATCCTGCCATCACGTTAGTTTTTAGCCATTTATGTAGTTTTCATCATGCGGATTTGATCTATGGTCTTAGATGACAATGTCTAAGGAAGAACATCAAATGCTTCTAACAGAGATGCATGTGTGTGCTGTTACATTTCAAGAGTCTGAACATTAAAATCTAAATTTAACAGCAGTACTTAAGCCCATGGTTTTTTGAAGGCTGGTGTGGACTGTTTTTAACTGGGTAATAACTTGCCTCAATTCTTGTACAATTAAATTGTATCTGAAATTTCATACCGCTTCCTGAATTACCTTGTTGTATTCAATTTGTATAATTCTATTCTTTCTAGTTCAGAGAAATGTAAATCGATATCCAGGAACTTTTCTCAAATGCATTGCTTCTGAGTGACTGCTTCATTTTATTTCATTATTTTTATTTCATGGTCATGAACATCCCAGATATCATGATAGGTGTGGAAGATAAGCACTGTTTCTGAAGATGCGTAATTCTCTCCATTGACAAAGGATCAGTCTGGATAACTATACCAGCTGACTATGTTTCAGGTGATTTAGATCAGGTAAAATAACTTCTACCCTCTGATATTAGGCTGTAATCTAAGTCTAGAGGGAGTAAATTATCTAATACCAGGAAAGAGTAAAATACTGAAAGTCTCAGATCCTCCAACATACTTCCCTATTGCTGTCTATTCATCTTTCTCACTGTCATTTTTCCTCCATTTCATGACTCAGTGTTCCCTGGCACTACAAGAAATCCCAAATCTCTCTCCCTTTCCCCTTCAGAGTGTCCTGTCTGTGGTGCTGCCTATGGAGAGCTGAGCCTGAAAACCGGTTTGTTCTTTTTGAATCATCTAAATGAAGAAAGACTTAAGATTTGGCTTTACTTTACATATATGAGTAATCTCCCTGAAAACAATGAAATAATTTGCTTAAGTTCCTTCTGAATGGGGTTCTGAGACTGCTTTTCATAAAAGCACCTTAGTGTGCACATAAATGCACAGGTAATTAATGCCCAAATTTGACAGATTGGCACATAAAGCCTAATCCTAGCTCTACAGATATCAAAAAGTAGCCAGTGATCACAGTGCAGGAGAGATCTGGCTTTAAAAACAACCTTAAAAACAAATATGCAGCTCCCATATTATTTCCCTTTGTCTCCAATCGTTCACTGAAATCTCTTGAAAAAATATTGCAATCTCTTTTTAATGAAATAATTTGAAAATTTAGCTATTGCAACTAAACTCAGCATTAAATTTAATTCCTTCATCATTTTCCTAGAACATAAGTTTGAAAAATGAGAATAAAAACCCACTTATATTATGATGTAGTTAATAGACACCAATCTTGTCAGTAATGAATTTGTTCCATAGTTCATACAATTTGGAACTGACCAACGTTGCAAATTTTGCAATAAGGTATGCTCATTTGAAATAAGCATTTCTTAGAAATTCTTAGAAAGCACTTGAAAAGACTGAAGTCCATTAGAAATTATTACAACTTCATATTAACAGATTCAATGTTTATTCTGAGGTACAATATTCAATTTCCTTTCAATTTTTTTTCCATTCAAGGCCTCAGAAAAGATTGAGGAGTCATGTCTTCTTTAAAAGTTTGTTTTTGTTGTTTTTATTTTCCTCAAAGAAACTTAGACAACTACTTTTAATGGCATTTAGGTTCTTAAGACCCCACTGAAAACGAGACTGAAGTTACTAAGCCAGATAAGCACCCATGAATATGGTGCCTTTGATGTCTAATTTACATTCCACCAGTTAGGTATGTAAATATGAAAATTCAAATTCAGGTAGCTAAATTTCAGGAGTAGATTAAAATTGTTTTTTTGGTAACTTAAGTCCAAAACCAAGGAAAGCACTTAAGCCTGGTTTTAAATATGGTCCCTGTTAAGGCACAACATGTAATCGTGTGTTCTTAAATCCATAAAAGCTACTGCAAATGAGGTATTTTCCTGACTCAAGACCACTGAAAACTAGAAAGCCACCAATGAAAAAAGATGAAATCCATTTTTGCTCCAGTTTAACTTGTGCAGTAATTTAAATCCCAGTTAACACCAAAGGATATTACTTCTATCTGTTTGGAAAGTTTTAGAAGGGCTAAGTCTGGATTTGTTTCTGATTTGTTTCATACTGCTTACTACTCAGACAAACAAATAAGAAAGCAGTTGTAGGTATAGCTGAAAAAAACCCTGTTCTTTCTTTTATTTTTTTCCACCACAGAAATCATTTTGGACCAGGACTTGATTCCTCTTACTCAGATGGCTAACATGGCTCATGAGAGTAAGTCATTGCTTCATATGAGTAACATGTCAGGCTTTTTGTAAGTAACTGAAATCTCCAGCTTTTCTTACTGTCTTCTATCATCTGTTTTAAAGTAATTCCTTATTTATTATCTTTAATACCCCATGAAGTATACTGATTGTAAAAATAATAGCTAAGTCATTAAGTGTTATCTAAACTACTTGCTACAATGTCAGCTAAAAGAAATCACATTTTTTAAGCGATTCTATATCATTCTTCTACAGACATTTTCCTTTATTTTCTTTTAGCACTCTCTTTAAGACTTTTATTTTGTGATTCTGATATGTGACTGTTTTTATAATGTCAGGAAAGTACCTTGAGTTAAAAAATTTATTGTGCTATAATCTTTGCACAGAGAGATTTAGTATTTCTGTATTAACCATCCTTTACACTGTATTCTTACTATCTCCCTTCAAGATAATCCCCTTTACAGTGGGTCATGGCTTTTCAATGTCTGCATGAAAACACATTTGCACAAAGAAATAAAAGCCAAATTCACAAACCTACAAACGACAAGCAGAAAGGGCTTGTATTCCAGCTTGCTTTCCTGCAAAATCCTTTGAAAGGCTAAACAGCCTTTTCAGTGCAAGCACTAATCTGCAGACTTGTATCACTACGTTTGAATGTAATGAGATCCCAGTAAACACATGCACTCCATGTCGACAAAGTGAGCTCAGTTTAAGAGCAGCTTATTTTCAGTTACTTTCGCGAAGCTAAAACCAGACCTGAAATACTGCTTTAACTGAAATGAGAATGCCTGTGCAGGGATTTGCACTACCTTAGTGAGACATTCACAAGTTTGCTTATGGACAAGGCTTAAGCCATGCAGTGAGCTCTTCCACCATCAAAACTCCCACTGCTTTGTCCAAACTTTCCTTTTTTTGGTCTCCCTTTCTTGATTGAGGTTAAACAAAGTCAACTTTCCCCATTACTGTTCTATTTATCCCTACCAATCTTTAAGAGAATACATAAATCTTGTACTCGTGTCTGAATCATTTATTATTATATTATTCCTGTTGGAAGAATCTTTGTGGCCTTGTTCCATGTTAAGTGATGCCCAATCTTTCCATGTCCTACACTCCGTATGAGTTTCACAGCTTTTTAGTTAGGAATTGAAATTCATCATCTAGACTAAACTTTACTGACTTCAAGGGATTTGTTCTTCAGTAAGTATTCCAGGAAAAGACCCTAGGTATAGCAACAGTAGGCTGATGAAGACTTACTCTTTCATTACTCCCACACTTGACTAATGAAACCAGATCCCTGTTTCTTATAACAAAAGATGGTGAAATGCATAAACATAAAGGTTTATTAAAACAGAATAAAATAAATTGTTATTCAGAAAAAGTAAATGAAGTTAAGCACCTCAACCAGCTATAATTAAATCAAACATGCCACCATGACTATTGTTGATATACCACCTTCATAACCACTGATGCTTAGCCAAACAGAAAATGAAACTCAGATCAAGTAAAGGGAAAAAACAACAGCACTCTTGCTCTGCAGTCTTCTGCTGTTTGACACATGGTTTGTATTGTAGGTGCACTCATATTCCTTATGAAACCCTTTGCAAGCTTGTAAATAAATGTTAGCTACAGAGAGTAATGTTGATTTATACAAACGGCAAAACGCTTTCAGGTTTCATGTTGGTTCCATACTTCAAACAACCTGGAAGTATAGGATGAAATGATTAGAGAGTTACTGCTTTGAAAAAGTAATCAATGCCATTTGTTTTCTGATTACACGTTTACCGGTTCATAATTAAAAAAAATAAATCATACCTCAGGGCAAAAGGACTCATTGGAAGAGAGTCTTCCTCTCTTAGAGTGTTTTTTTCTAATCTCCCTTCAAAAACTGTTTCCAGGTCTGGAATTAGACTGAATCAATCAGTATACATGCTTTTACTGTGCTCAAGAAGTAAAAATCTCTATTAGCTGAGAAGCTGCAGCACAGTAAGCTGATCAATTCTTTGAGAATCCTGGTATTAAGACTTTTTTCTTTTTTTTTCTTTTTCTTTTACACTTACATGTCATAACTTTGTGAAAGCTTGGCCCTTATGTGTGTAGAGGGTCTTTGAAGGCCATCTAAAGACTATTCAGTGGACAGAGAGCCCCATCACTGCTATTTAGCTTGTCCAGGGATTTTTTTTTGGCTCGGGGACATGGGATCATTTTCACATGACAATGACTGAAGCTTCATCTTTCAAGAAATCTGAATTGCAGAGAGAAAAACCAATTAAGGCCGAACCACTTGGCCTGGGCAGAAGCCTGAGGACTGGAGAAGAACCCATAACATTGGTGTCATCCTCAGCTGAAACGTGTGGGAACTTTGCATATTACCGATAAGATGGTGCCACCACTCTTAATTATCTCACTGGCACAAGAACACATATCATAGCGTGAAAAAGGCAGATTTCTATCAAGAATTCTTCATCTTTCCTTTTCTTCTGCCAATACTTTCCTATCTGTGTTGTGAGCAAAGATTTCTGCAGCATGAGACAGGTTTTATTTTTTTATTTTTTTCTGTTTTGTCAAAAGACATGATCAGGCAAAACATTTAAATAAGCGTAAATTTAAGGTATGTGAATAATGTCATTGCCTGGAGCAAGGCCAATGTTTCAGGAGGACAGCAGAGATCTGAACTTTACACTTTCTTGCTTACATATGAAAAGGTCTCAGATGAATGATCTATTCATCTAGTGGATTGTTTCTCTTCAAACAAAGAAAAAAGCAGAATATACTGTGTATTTGTCACTGCCAGTTTGCATAATGTTAGGATATGATTTTTTAAGTCAAAATCTATGAAATGAGCTTTCAATCCAGCATGGAAATTATGAGGAAAAAAATAAATTTCTCTCATTTCTGTAGTGCTCTGCTCTGTCACTTGTGTTGCCCATGTCATATTCCCACTTGAACAGGTGATGAGAAATGTTTGTATCCAGACAAAGCCCCGCTTGCTCAACTTTCCTGGCGTGGTTTATATTTAATACAGAAGAAGGCAGCAAGCTAGTAATCCCTGAAAGCATCCTTCTGATGAGTCAGACTGAGCTGTTAGCAAAACTCTAGTCACTCATTACCAGGCTTTTAACTCCACGTAGCGCAGAGGTGTGAAAAGGATCGAGTGGATTTTAATACTTCTTTCATCCTGAGCTGTGCCACTCATGCAGCACATGGTAATTCTGATATTCTATTTCTCTTCAGCAATTTTGTCACTGTTCTTTTTAACTCAATAGCATAAACATTATTTTACATATAAGAACAACCAAGATTGGTTTAGGTTTAAAAACAAATGGGTATATCTTCAACTCCTCAGCTTTCTGCCACCAATCATACATTTGTGTGCCAGATATTCTGCACATAAAATAGATTACTACAAGGCTGATATTTAATTTGCTTAATTAATTTCATTGTGAAGGCATGTTTGAAGCCACATTATTGAAGGATTCCTCCAAGGTAACCATTTAATAGCTAAGTAACCTTTAATTACTTTGCTGTAATGATACACATCTAAGACAGATATTGTTATACTGTGACATCTGAGCACTTTAACCTAAAGGTAGTTATTAGCACTCCCATGCAAGATTCATTATGGATCATATTTCATTAATGGAGAGTATTGTGTTCTCATCTGATTATGTACTCGTGAACATTTATTAGCATATCTCCCTGAGTGTGACCATGTTGCAACTCAAAGGCATCCATAGATTTTCATAAATCAGGTAGCACTTCTTAACTAAAATATATGCTACCATACAAGGCAAAAGTTATATGACAGCTCTTCTGGAACTGATACATACACTAAATAGGAAGAGAGTTGCTTAGGGCTGGACAATGTGTATAATTATGATTAGCCATGCAATATTTGTAGAAGAAATAATTAAAATGCAAATTAATGCTGCACTGCAAGAATCACTTGTTGTGATTTATATCACTACAGGTGAGAAGACAGTCCAGACTTGTAGATGACTGCAGATGTACACAAATTAGAATAGATTAGATGACATAGCAAGTCACCACCAATTCTAATAGGCATGAATTCATCATGATACATGTATTCACTCTGCACAATACCTCTTTTTATCTAAGTTTTCCAGTGGTGACTGGTTTTTCATCCAATGTGTTTTTCATATTCTTTTCTGACTCACTGAGCTAAAGAAAACCCACATTTTAAAAAACAAAGTTTCCTTCTGGGAATAAATAGAACTAACCATATGTGCATTGTCTATGGCAAATAATACAGAAGCTGAAGAGAAAGAAAAAAGCAGGTATCAGCTCGTCTTTCCTTGAGTTCTCAAGTAATGGTAGAAAGTTACTCACCCTTTTCCAATGAAATGAGTTACTTAGGAAATAACTAATTTACTCAAAGTCCGCAGAGGCATGAATGAGTCAGAGGCATGTATTTCATCTGAGTCAGGTCATAATCACTAAATTATTTGTCTTACATAAATGAGGAAGAGGTGAAGGAAGGAACAGAAGGGTACAGCACATTTCCCTCACAGGAATGGTATTTGAGGGAAGATACAGAGATTCTGTATGGTTTATGCTCAGGAGCTCAAAGAGGAGCCAGCACATTTCCAAACAGACTTACTGAGCACCACAAACAGAAAGCAAGTTGTTACAAACCACGTAAGCCAGAACTGAGAATGAATGGGAGAGTAAATAACTTTTTTTCCCCACTGACTTCAAGTGTTTTTATTCTTAGATTTTTAGGACAAAAAAAGTTGCTGTGATCACTTAGTCTGATTTCCAGTATCACACAAGCAGTAGGCATATGGGACAAGCACAAATATTTAAAACACTGCCTGTTTCAGTACTATTCTTAATCTCCCACAGTCTTTCAGCAGTAAATTGATTAACTCTTCATAGCGAAAGATATGGACTAATGTATAAGGAAGACAATTATTTATGCTTATGCACTGCTTTCATGTCTGTTATTTTTAGATAATTTTATGCACAGTTCCGTGTTCCTTCCCTGCAAGGAAAGGAACAAAATACAATCTCTGTCTAAGCCATGACCCATTCCTAAAGCTGGATTTTCTTCCTGCAGACTGTTGCAGCAATCAAGCATACATTGCTGTACTGGGTCTTGTATTCACGTAAAAGTATTGTTTAAAGAAGGATGACAGATTTTCTCTCCTATCAGACTTTTAAGATCTTGAAATACCTGATTGTTAATCTATCTGTGTCATCTTATGCCAGCAAAACATGTGATGCAAAAAGAGAAGTTTGTATACTGATAAAAAACATTTTTATCCTTTGTAAAGGTATTTAGTAAAGTTAGAAAGTGACACAATGGTTAAACTGTATCTGCTCTTGTTTTGCAGAGATCCTTCCTCTTGCAGCCATCTTCTCTGTGTGTATAGCATCTATGGGATTAATTCTTATCCACTTTCTTACGTGGTTCAGTTAATTCTCTCCTTAAAAAGCAAAGTACTAATTACTAATCAAAGCATCAATATTTAGCATTATTTTCTTACTGAACTATGGAATAGTGGAATTTTATGATTTGAATGTACTTAGTAACAAATTTGAGACACGCTTTGTATAACACAGGGCAGAGAAGAAACTCAGTTTCAAAATCTTGTAAAAGCTAGGAGGCATCTGGAAAGTATTATGAAAGTATTTTCACATAAATGTGGGTCTGTACATAAAAATGGGGATGGTCAAGATAGCAAGAGAAGAACAATTATTTCCTGTTCCACCAGGCAACCACTGGAAATACCTATGTACTGCTGTTTACTCACAGAAATAGTAGCTTCACCTGCAGTTGCTCTGCTTTTTATCAAAGGAGAAATAAGATTTAATCACTGTGGAGAAGCCAGTTTTGTCATGCCAAATGCAGCTGTTGATGAAAGAAAGAGATGTATAAGGAGCTTGGAAGCACATCAAGGAGGCCTCCCATTGTGGAAAGTGACTTTTTTCTTTCCTGAATCTGTTTGAAAGATTCCTTTTAAACCCATGAGTGTTCTCATCTTTCCTTTAGGGAAATGCCCCTTTTCTGCGAATTCTGAATGAGTGAGACTCTTATGGCCAGAAGCAACATCAAGAGGAGGTTTTGGGGAGAAGCTGAGGCAGGAGCCTCTCCATCACTGCTGAGCAGCCTGCACCATGGTTGTACACAGCCTGTCTGGGCCCCTTCCTGGGACTAACCGCAGGCCAGTCACCATGCTGATGTACCATTAAGCTCACACAACATTGTATTGGGTTTGTGTGCCACGATTTTGGTAGCAGGGGGACTACAGGGGTGGCTTCTGTGAGAAGATGCCAGAAGCTTCCCCTATGTCCGATAGAGCCAATGCCAGCCAGCTCCAAGACGGACCCACCACTGGCCAAGGCTGAGCTAATCAGCGATGGTGGTAGCTCCTCTGTGATAACATATTTAAGAAGGGCAAAAAGTTGCTCCACAACAGCAATTGCAGCTGGAGAGAGGACTGAGAATATGTGAGAGGAACAGCTCTGCAGACACCAAGGTCAGTGAAGAAGGAAAGGGAGGAGGTGCTCCCTGCATCTCCAGATCGGAGCACCTCCATGTGCTCCCTGCACCTCCAGTCTGCTCAGAGATTCCCCTGCAGCCCGTGGTGAAGACCACGGTGAGGCAGGCTGTCCCCCTGCAGCCCATGGAGGTCCACAGTAGAGCAGATATCCACCTGCAGCCCATGGAGGACCCCATGCCAGAGCAGGTAGATGCGCCCAATGGAGGCTATGACCCCGTGGGAAGCCCGTGCTGGAGCAGGCTCCTGGCAGGACCTGTGGCCCCATGGAGAGAGGAGCCCACGCTGGAGCAGGTTTGCTGGCAGGACTTGTGACCCTGTTGGGGGACCCACGCTGGAGCAGTCTGTTCCTGAAGGACTGTGCCCTGTGGAAGGCACCCACGCTGGAGCAATTCATGAAGAACTGCAGCCCGTGGGAAGGTCTCACATTGGAGAAGTGCATGGAGGACTGTCTCCTGTGGGAGGGACCCCATGCTGGAGTAGGGGAAGAGTGTGAGGAGTCCTCCCCCTGAGAAAGAAGGAGCGGCAGAGACAATATGTGATGAACTGACCACAACCCCCATTCCCCATCTCCCTGTGCTGCTTGGGGGGAGAAGGTAGAGAGTTCAGGAGTGAAGTTGAGCCTGGGAAGAAGGGAGGGGTGGGGGAAAGGTGTTTTAAGATTTGGTTTTTATTTCTCATTATCCTACTCTGATGTGATTGGTAATAAATTAATTTTCCCCAAGTCGAGTCTGTTTTGCCCATGATGGTAATTGCCGAGTGATCTGTCCCTGTCCTTATCTCGACCTACGAGCCTTTCATTACATTTTCTCTCCTCTGTCCAGCTGAGGAAGGGGAGTGATAGCGTGGCTTGGTGGGCACCTGGCATCCAGCCAGCATCAACCCACCACAAACATGAACATGCAGAAAGGATAAATATTAGGTTGGTCTAAAAGCCTGGAAATAGGCAGTGGTTTCAGACTTGCATGTACCTTCTAAGAGTTAAATATATCCTACAGCCTTTAAAAATCCGGCCTGAAAGGCACTTCACAACACATCAGGTCTCATAAAATTTTAGACAAAGTCCAGTGAAGTTGGTTAACATCAACAGGCTCTTGGTTAGGTCCTCATGTCTGAATATTTAAAATAACTCTACCTAGTTTGCTGTTCTGCATTTCACAGCCCCGTGGCCTGTATGTGGAGTATCACCCACAGCTAAAACCTGCTGAATCGTGACCGTAGTTGTTTAAAGCCTATTTGACAAGATGTTTGTACTGAGCTACAACCACAATACAGTCACTTCCTTCAGCTGCAGAAATGACACTTAAAATGTGATTCTTCTTCATGAGGTCAGCCCCTGTCAGCTGGAGCTTTGTGACGTGGATCCCGCAATGAATAATGTTGCTTTGATGCTCATCTATCCAAATCTGTGCTCAGTAACTCCTTTCAGTTTTGCTTCCTCCTGCACCTCTAAATCAAGAAATAATTCTATTTATAAGTCATTTCCTCAATTAAGTCAGTCTATACTATAGGCTAGCTTTCCACTGTTTTTATTACATTGGTTTCCCAACAGATGGTGGTTTGTGGAGTTTGTTTTTTTTTTCTCCCCCATGTTGGTCGAGAGATCAAAGGATTCAGCCATACTTGTCTTTTGTTTCGGGAGGTGTGTGGATGAAATTTTGCATATGTTGCACGACTGTGAAGTTGAGTTAATGTTTTCAATTGTTTCTCTAACAAGAGGCAAATGCTGAACTTCTGTACTACTAGAAACATTATGGGCTCTGTTGATGAACGAACATAATATTCCCACCCAGAAAATTGGATCAACATCTTAATACGATTGCCATCTCTCTTAAAAGTACAATCTAAGTCTGCAATGAATTAGGAAAGCTATATAATCTCATGGTAGAGTAAGGTAATCATGTGTCAGTAGGAATATTTACATTGTAGAAATAAATAATTAATCATAACATCCTTTAATTGATAGGAGAAATAATGAACATCCAAATGCAAACAGTGGGTGTATTTTCAGCTCCTCTGGTAGCCATAGCTACAATTAATTTTCTTCAAGCAGTCACAAAACTCCAAATCATCACTCTAACAGTGCTAGCAATTAATGTTTTTTCTGTGGCTATACAAAGGAAGAGTGAATCTCAGTCTTAGTTACACCAGTATAAGTCATAAAGAACTCTACTGAAGACAACTAGTACTAGGAAAAAACACCCCACATTTTAATAAAAGAAATTAAAGCCAGATCCTAAGAGTGTCTTTAACTTGAATCACTCATTATCTGAGCATATTCAAAGTTACCCATGGTTTTAAGACACGGACTCACAAAGCAAGACATTGCATGTGGTATAAGTGAAAGTCCACTCAATGGTTCTGCATGTGCACGTGTACATGCTCCACTCCATGAATTTACTGCCATGGAGGTCTCTTTCTATCTCACTCCTTTTTTTTTTTCTCCTCCCCTCCAGCAGCATAAACAAAAGTTTTCCCACAGTTCCGAGGCTCATTTCTTTGAACCTAATGAATATGTCGACTGGCTTTAGTTTCTTATTCATGGAAGTCATTCAGCTGTGGCATACTGTATACAGTTCTCCACTGAAATCAACCAGCATTTCTCAGCCACGGAAGGCGAAAGCCATGTACGGTGAGGGAACAATGGTCTTCTCAGTTATCTCAGTGGAAGCGTGCTAGCACATAGATTCCTCTCATTAGGAGGCAGGGGGTTCAAATTTGACACTATCGTTCACACTGGACTCTTTTTGCACTAAGAAAATCTAAAAAACATTCTGTGTTAACAGTAACTTTCTGTGAGTTGTTTTTTTTTAACAGTGGAGGAGAATATGCAGGATCTTGCTACTATCAAGCTTCATTTTGTGTCATCACGTCTCCAGCGATCAGAGCAGATCTACGGAAACACCGACACTCTCTACAAAAGATATCCTTACCAGTTCTCTCTCATCTCAGGGAAGTTTTCAATTAAAACCAAACTGTAGAGTGCTAGAACATCACCTGCAGAGTGACTTTCATTTACATTTTCTTTAAAACATATGTATAAACTAATATTAAAGTAATATGGTTCTGCAGTTGACTTTTTTTTTTTACTTAAGAATAATCTGGGAGGTCTGCCATAGCAATTTGGATATATTTATCAAGTCCTAAACAAAAGTTAGTTGCTGAATAGCTGAACTGATCAGACTTGAATAATAATAAGGCTTTCATTAGTTGGTTCTGCTGTGCAAAAATGGCCCTTGCACTTGTAAATTCCATATCTTTGTTCTGCTTATCATATCTTATACCTTTCCTCTATATGACTTACTAACGAACCTTGCTTCCATTTTGCCTAAACCATTTAAGTCTGTAGACTGAGGAATAAAGGTGAAGAAATAAAATAGCCAACCGCACTGTTTTGACTTGTGATAGTTTAAAACTTGATTTCATTTCCTGCATGTAAATGTTCAACTTGTAAATCTCAGAGTGAACCTCAGACATAATTACCGACTTTCTGTCACTTTAGACATAAATAGATTCCAAATTGCTTAGGTGTAATTATGAAATATGCAAGGGCAGGACTGAATGCATTAAATGACAGCTGAAAACCTACGATGTTCACATTTCCTGTCAATGATTAAAGCATGACCCCTTTGTTAAATACTTTCCCCCCAAAAATGATATTTGTACTACATCTGAATTTTAAGATACTGAGCCAGATCCTTCGCACACATATGATTTGGAACAGTCGTGTTCTTACAAATATACCTTTACATTGGTAAATGGAAGATCAAATGGATCAGCTAGTTGTCAAATATTCAGCTGTCATAAAGGCACGTCATTCTTAATTGAATATGTCAGGATAATGAACACTAGCTGCAAATTTAAAGTATTATACTTTTAACTGTGTAGTTTACATCAAAAGTTCAGTATGCATTATCGTTTGTATTAGGAAATCAATTCTCATATTGTTAACATAAGGTATTTGGAAAAAAATCTCTTTCCAAATTTTTCTTTTCAGTGTCTCACTTTGCTGAGGATGAAATATCCGTAGCAGCTGTGTAGACTTTCCCAACACTGAGGGATGTCAGCCATTGCTGCTATGTGTGCTATTCAGTTGAGAGAAGTTTACCTCATATATTAAACTATTCCGACAACTAAATTATCACATAAAGCCTAACAGTCTTACTTTAAAAGATCTACTCTGGAAATAAATTTTTATTGGTATTATATTTTGGTTGGGGATGACAGGATGAAGTTTTCAAAAATCTGAGTTTTCCTCGTTTAAATTCTCTTTTAGCAAACAAGTGTTCAAAATACAGTTAAAGTCAAAGGAGATCTGCAGTGTCTTCAGCGACAGGCCTTCCTAAATAAAAGCATTTAACCACGAACCTGATTCATATTTGTTTACAAAGGGGTTTACGGAGTTTTTCAAAAAGTCTTTTAAATGGGAATCAAGTTACCTCTTTACGGTGACCTTCTACCTCTGTAACTTTATCACAAGATAATACCACATAACAAGAGGTGCCGTTTGGGACATAGCACTTGGCCTGTAAGGAGTACATGCTTCTGCATGATGGTGTTTAAAAATGTGTAGACCTTCCAACAACACATTCTGATTTCCTTACAGAAATATATGTCAGACCTTACCAGAACAAATGACTCTCTTAGGTTGTCTGATGAGAAAGGACTGTCATGTTCTCTGTCCCTTCCCTGTACACCTCTTGTAAATATTGTCTGTGGGCCATTGGAAAGTCCCCATAGCATATCCCTTCCCAGTCAATGACATAGTGAATTATGGCTTGGAAAAAGAATTATATGCTATGTATAGCTACATATAACTATATACTTCCAAAGCGCTAGGAAGGTTATAGCTATGCCAAGATTTATTCTTTTTAACAAGTGGAGGTAAATTGTATGTGTGTGAAAAGCCTGATTTTATGCAAAGAGTTTTCACACAGGGTAGCCTAAGGGACTGGAAATCGATGTCATGTGGAGCAGCAGAAGTGATGGTTTGCAGACCCAGCAACCTCCAGAGGGATCAAGCCCCTTTGTTTTGTGATTGTGGCCACTGCCGCTGTGAGACGCCTGGACAGATGTGTGCCTAACACTGACTACCCTGTTACCTGCCATCCTCCACAGACAAGAAACACCAGTACAGCAAAAGGATCCAGTACCCGGGACTTCCCAATATAGCAGAAATCATTATCCTGGTTTTTATAAAACAAGGTGAAGTATATCAGCCTTTAAACATCTGAGAGATGTTTTCTTTTTTCCCATGGCAAAACTACCCAGGTGATTGAAAGAAGTGCCTTAAAAGGTACTTACAATGTACATAAGCTAGAGATCTGGCTCTTCAGTTTTATTTTCATGTACTATGGTAACAGGATATCTAGTGGTTTGAATGGTTAAAGCATCTCTGAACTAAAATAGGCTGTTGAAGTCTGTAAACTAGATCTTCCTTTATTGGCATTTCTCTGTGATTATAGTGATGCTTCGAACTAGTATGTCCCAAATAATTTTTATATCACACAATTGTTATAAATGAGGATCATCCTTTAACAGTATCCTTTTCCTTCATATTTTCTCTATATATTTGGTAAGCATATAAATGCCATATAAAGGTACAATTAATTAGATGGAAAGTGAATTAGCCTGAGGTGATTCTTAACTTAAAAAATCATTTGCTCAAATGTTTCACTTAAAAACCACAGGTCAGAATCTTAACTGATGTCAAGTGACACAGCTCTGCTGTCTTCAATGAAGTTAGGCCAATTTATGCCACATCTGCTACTACTGAAGTCAATGTTTCACCTTGAATTTTATATTAGATAATGGAACACAAAATGTTTCCTACCAGCAGTAGCACTGGTCCTTCAAGTAATGTGCTCCTTCAAAGTCATTCTCTTAGGAAAAAAACTGCTCTTCCCTCACTATATACATATATGTAATATATACAGACAGACAAAAAAGACAAATGCATAAACGTATCACAACAGGATGTCCATTACTTAGAAAATGCACTCTAGACCTCTTCTAATGTGAAGAACAGAAGGGATAAAAAAAGTGGAAAGTATAATTCAGCAAAATTTTATGAGTTGAACCAAAGATTTTTAAAATACACAGAGTCCGGAAAAAGCAAATATGTTACAGGTGGTAGCGTTATATAACTTCATATGCAATAACTTAATGTTTTATGTACATCATAAATCTGAACTAAATTTAGAGCTTCTTTATTGATTAAGAATGAGAAATAACCTGCAAGTAAAGTGATACCAGATCTTTTAACTTCATCCAGTTAAAAATTAGTTTTAATCTGTTGGACAATGACAAGAAATTTGGCATTAGGAGACAATAAAAGAAGCCGGGTTAGTTTTTCAGACAGTGTCTATTGATTTACCTCTGTTGAAGAAACACTAATGTATTCCTGCTGAGGATCTGGCAAACAATTTTGTACAGCTCTTGCAATGTCTGTCGGAGCGTTAGAAGAAAGGTTCTACAGGGCATTCTCTATACCTCCACCTGTATGTAAGGGTTAAGTAAATGGAAAATCCTGTTCTTTCCTAAACAGGACTGTTCCCTGCTGGTTCACACAAACTACCCCAACGGGAGCCCTGGGGAAAGGGAGCAGGGCTCCTTCCCCCTGCTCAGGCATGCACAGGCAGGTGCACTCTGCATCCTGATGTGATTTTCTAGTGGGTTTAATGCACCTCTGTGTCTCCCTGCAGTTGGATTTGTTCCTTTCAAGCACAGATCTGACTTGTGCAATTTTGCAACGGTTAAGTACAACATTCCTACACATTCAATCCTGTTTCCTCAGAAGTCAGTGGGAGCAGAACATAGCTTTACTAATTACTTTCTTGTTTTGTCTGGTAATTGGTTTCTTGTACTACATTGCGTTATGTGGAGAGAATGCCACGTGTTGCCTAACCCCGGATCCCTGAAGGTGGTGTACCTGTCTGTGTTAGGTCATCTCACCTAAACTCAGGCCCGTACAATATAGACATCTGCATATGAGCCAGTTTGCCCCATTCAGTGAAGGTACAAATATAGGCTCTCCAATGAATGATCACGAGCTTTAAATCAGGCTCTCCTCAGGTATTTTCTGCCTATACACATGCTACATTCTCTCTAAATACGTTCTTTCCTTCTTACTCATGGTTTACGTGCTTAAAGCCTATTCAAACATTAACTTTATTCTTCTCTCTAAATACTGTGGTTATTCACTTACACATCTGGAATGGATTTAAGTGAAGATTAGTCTGCTTTACTCCTTAGACTGCGGTGTAATTCACAACATATTAGGTTGTATACATTTGCGCAGATCATTTTTAATCAGATGCACAGCATGCTGTTCATATCCTTTTACCTTTTTATTATTATTTCTGATACTGTACTTCATCAAACTCAATTAGACCTGCCTAGTTTCATCACTAAAAATGGTTTTCTTCAAGTATGGAATGGGGCTGCAATACGCTGCTTCATATCGAAGAGATATTCAACAGATATAACAATTCATATTCCCATTACTTTATGGCTGTCACACAAAGTAATTTATTTCCTTTCCCCAATCATAAAAATTGTACCGTATTCCAGCCTCCTGCAGCCTGCTCCAATTGCTTCCAGTGTCTCCCCTATCGCTTGCCACTCATTTCTTTAAATTTCACTTCTCCATCCTCTTCAGCCTGGCACACACTAATTTCCTTTCCTCCACCGGACTCAGGCAGGTGGGTTATATTCAGAGCTCACATAAACAAGCAATCTTATTAGACAGTAGGTACATTCCCTGACTATCCCCCTAATCAGTTCACATTTACCTCTCTAAGTGCTTGAAAAATAAATAAGCAGATGGTGAAGTCAGTTAATTTTCCACAAGTGTTGTGGCAGAAAAGGAATCTTCAGGAAATGTTTCAGATGGCAATTTTTTAACTCAAAATCAACTGCTTGCCTGCAGTTATACTTTTTACCTTTTTTAGTATGCTAGGGAGGTATAAACTATACATGATACAGAAGCAGTGGCCCTTTGACACGGCCAGTGCTGCTGTCTGACATGACAACGTAAACCATCTGGCTCTCACAGATGCAGCGTGCAGGGGTGCAGGGGTTAATATTGTATTCCCCCCCTCATTCTTGGTGTCTCTAATAGCTACTGTCAATCAAGCACCCTCCTCTTCCCCAGCTCCGGGAGGAGATGCGCATTTGAAATTCCTGGCTAGGTGGTACGGGAAAGGAAGGAGCAGGCTCTAGCTGAGAGACCGAGGCAGGCCAGATTATTTTTCATTGCAAACCTAATAAATTCATTTATTTGTCTGATTTTCACCTTTGCAAGGGACAGGACCCAGGCTGACTGTCAGATTTGTCAAAGCCTGAGAAGAGGTGGGTACTGCTGCCTCCCGCCTGCCCCACTTTCTCTCTGTATGGGCAGACCTGGGTTGAGAAGGCAGTGACCCCTCCTGCATGACTGTCCAGAGGATACAGAAACTTGTGCCACTGGAAGGGCAGGTGAAGATGATTTCACTCATAGCTTAAGTATGAAAAGGAAACAAAAAGCTAAGTGTCCGAGGCGGTTCGGATAAACATACTCCTGACTTCCCCGGTTTGCAAAGATGAAACCAAAGGTCAAGAGGATGATTCAGGCACACGGGGACTAACAAACTTACTGCACAAATGGGCAAAAATGCAACAATTTAGATTTTGTTGATAGTTAAGGACTGCTAAAAAGAAGCTAAAACAAACATCCTCTTTCAGCTCCAGGGCCAAACACATCATTGACTCCAGCGTCTCGCAATCCAGAATGTTAAACCAAGGTTGGATCTGGCCTCTCATCTCTGATCATCCTTTCTATAAATCCTTGATAAAGTGTGTGTTAGTTTTATGGTACAGTCATAAAACAGCCAAATGTAGAAGTAAATGACCTCATACCAGTTATCTCTCTGCAGATAGATTCACTTGGCAGATAGCCAAGAATTGATTGACACACATCTTACGGAACTAGAGTTAATTAATATGTCTACCAATTCCCAAATGGATCTCAGGAAGCAGAGAATCTGTTTAATGCAGTAAGCAATGACATACCGCGTGTGGTCAAGAGACAATCACTAATTGCCAAGAATGCATTCCGGAATAAAGCATTAAAGAATATGAAAGAAACCCCTTTGACTTTGCAGCTCCTTTATCCCTTCAAAACCTTATGCTTAGAACATTTTAAAGACTCATGTTTCAAATATCAAAAGACACTTTTATAGGGAAAAATGGTTCCCAGACTAGAAAGTCAACACTCAAAAGGTCTGTTAATTTTTCTACAAGAAGAAATTCTGATTTTTAAATACCTGAGTCCTCATTCATTTAACAATGATGTTTTTATTTTCAGGGAAATCTGCAAGTCTGAACTACAAAACCATAAGGTAACTTGAAAGAGCTGTTCTTTGGAGATCACAGAAGCTACAAGTAACACAACTATGGATTCACCAGTAAAACATATCCATAAATTAAGTAAGTGACTGCTGAAAATACATCAAGAGCCTGGTTGCTAAACTGAAATAATCCATGGAGCAATACTCAGGTAAGCCAGACTGAAAATGGAGTAAAGTGGACTAACTTACATTACATACTCATCTTAATAAGAAAATAAAAGATTGGCTTTTCTGGAGAAAAAAACAATTGAAATGGAGCACAGAGACATTCTAGTCAAATATTCAGCCAGGAAAACCAGCATAGTCCCATTGCTTTCTGTGAGTGATACTGTTTTTCACCAGGGCAGACCATGCTTATCTATTTAGTTATGATGATCACTGACAAAACAGTACAAGAGCTACTGCAAGCTTTCTGCAGCGCTAAGCAAAAATCAGTAAACTACAGATTAAAAAAAATGGGGGAAGAGAGAGGAAAAAATGATTTATTTTTCACTAAAAACTAAAGAAACAAAAGCTAGGTCACATATGAAAAACTGTCAGTGTGTTAGGACAAGTCTGAGAAGTGGGATTTATGAATGTGTGACACTATTTTCATTCCCAGTTGGGAGAAAGCTGCCATGGTGTCAGACTGTACTGACTAATGGGAGACTAAAGGACGGAGTTGGCCCCAGAATAAACACACAGGCTGAACTACCCCTCTTCTAGCTGGTATCTGTCCTGACCAAAAAAAGAGAGTTCTTTTAACTTCTTGAACCAGGCAGAATGGGCTTACTCATATTTATTTAAGCCCCTGGGGGAAAAGATGCTGCGTAGGGGAGTAAAGTACAGATTCTGCTGTGATTTATCAATCAGCACGTCAGCACCTGATCCAGGAGCAGGTCCTACCAGATCCACTCACCGAGCCACAGAAACTAGTGAGAGTGCATGTTGGCAGGAAGACATTGTGGCTGAACACCACTAAAGATTAAAAAGAAGAAAAAAGAAAAATATTGTTTTAAGATAATTTACCTCAGGATGGCTTCCAACTTCAATATAGGTGCAGACTGGATGAAAAGCCCCTGTTCCGCAGGCGTACAAGTGGGTTTGGTTGTAAGCCTTAAGCACCTTGATGAAATTAGCACATTCTCTCTGCAAAGAAAAGGGGGAAAAAAAATGTATCCACAAAGTTAATTCAGTGATTAAGACTAATGGGAGCTCTTCTGCATTAGGGTTGTATGGCTGAATGAACAGATTTTAAAAGTGTGATCATTTCATGCTGTTTATAAGCTTGTTTATTGCTAAGCATTTAATAAATAGCCTGATTTAGGTTCTCATTTAAATATCTTTGGTTGCCATTTAATAAAGCATCCACCCCTGAAGAAAAGATTACACAAGAATATTTCCTAATTTTGGTTTCAGACATGCTTCATCTTTGTAATTTATGCTATTGCCATGTTTGTAAGACAAAACCCATTTATAGAAATGTGTCAGAATGAAATAATGAAGAAAAATGGACCAACTGTTTGCTTGTATTCAATTAAGTAATAATTAGAAGAAAGATGGGCCAGATGGAAGGAGTTGATGAAAAACAAATCATTGATATAAAATTTCTAACAATAATATGAATGCTGCCTCACCCCCATTATCTGTGTTTAGGGCCCAGTTTTACAAAGATGAATACATACGCTAAACTTTAATGCAATTATTGACACTCCCTAGAATATAAGCTTTGCAAGACTTGGACTTTACATTTTTTGCCTAAGTGAATTATCCATCATGAGTAATTCTAGTTTTCAGCAATTAAAGACTTAATAGCAACACTAACAGTCCCTAATACAAACACTATCTGTTATCTGTTAACAAAAATGCCATTATTAATGCCTAATGTTATTAAAATGGAAATGTCTAACCTGATAGTCAAGATGTCAACTTTTTCTGTTTATTTAATATTTTTATTTCAATCAGGTCTAATGACTGATGAAAATGAAAAGAAATATGTCAATGCCTACAAATCAGTCCACTGATTCAATTGCAAATAATGGATTTCAAATAGGAGAAAAATAAGAACATTGAAATAAAATAGCTATTTCCAGTAAAGTTTGTGTTTAAAATGAAGGAAACTTTTCTACGCATATTTGATTACTTTTTTGGTACAGCACTCAACTGTACCTCTCCAAGTGGACCAGGGCCCATGGAAACACCACCTGAGCTACCGCCTCCACAGAAATCTCATTGACTGGCATCATCCGTCTCTGTAACTGGCTTGCTAATTAAACCAGGTACTCTCAAACACAAAATAATGGCTCTGCCAGGAAAATGTATGTGCAATTTGAGGCATGCCTCGGGCCACCACGGGGAAAAGCAACGAACTTACACAGATAAAATACTGTGCATATATACACAAAGGACTGTAGCAAAACGACATTCCAATTTTGGTGTTTATTTGCTTAACAGATAATGGCAATGTATTAAAAAGAGCACCCAGAGAAAAACGTATAGAATCTTACTACGTCCTTGGCTTACTGCTGATAACTTATCTTTCCGACTGAGATGGAAGAGAAAACATAGAGATAGTTAAGGTAATCCAACAGGAAATTGAAAGAAATAGAGATGAATGTTACCAGGGGTCTTTCTTAATTCTTTCCATTCTGACCTTTCTTAATAAAACACACACAATTTCTGGTGCATACGTATTCTTCCTCCCACACACGTATCAACATGAACAAACATTTATTATATGTATATGTATCCACAGACTGCTTTCCACTGTCATGGTGGTAGAGTACTAAGCAAATACCTGGCATAAATCATCAAAATTACAATGTATGTTTCGATGTTGTTCTTAATGCTGTTGTCCTTTGTTCCTTTTAATAAAAGAAATATGGCAAACCCATGAAAGTGTGTTAATAATTCAATGTCTGCAAGAATAAAAATGGGCAAATACTACAAATTCATGTAACATTAAAAATAAACAAAATTTAAATAGATCCTTTCTTAAGCTCTGATATTCTGTGTTTCAGATGGGGCATCTGACTTTGACTCTACCTAATTTAAAACTGACTAATGATTTGTACATTATTGAATAATTCAGAATTTTCTCACTTAGAGTTGTATCTGGCCGAATTTAATCACATCACTGTTTCAGTAGGACTGTGCTTTGCCTTGTCTGGTTTGATGTACGATGATTTAAAAAATGTCTTTGTGGTCTACTACTATGGTTTGTTAAAGTTTTTAAAAATTGCCTGCCTGAATAACATGAAATGTTAGAGGCCAGTGGACACGTACCTTTGCAAAACGCTGTGAGTACGTGGGCTAGATCCACAGCCAGTGGGAAGCAAAACAGGTTGTGCTGATTTCAGAGGAGCTATTCTGATTTACAGCAACATGCCACCTGTGACTCTATATGCATTCACTAAATACTGTTCAGCTGCTTATCTATAATATCCAGCAAGAAGCTATTAGATAGCTAATACTTTAAAGGTGAGATGAAAAAACCTACTTAGTTTAGGGGCAGAGTTCTCTTTGATTTCTATGGATGGAAATTAAGAAAAATTCTATCACCAGCTTCACTGAATTATTCCAGATTAGCCTGGGGGGGGGGAGAATTAACTCTATCATAGCCACATTTTAGCTTCAAGTGTTCAGTATTGATAGTAGTGTAACTGCGTTAATATCAGTAAAGTTAATCTGGATTTATAATATATTTCCAAAAGCAGATTTGGCTTATTCATCCCTGCTTTTAAGCTCTCCCTAATTCCTTGTACATGTTTTTTACCATAGATGTCTGAGAAATACACAACCTAGTTAAACAATGGGGAAGGTAAATACCTATAGCAATAAACCTTTGACTATGACAAATAAATTTATACAACATTTAAAGTTCTTAGTCCGGTTCAGACTGCTCTTATAGCTTCCCTGTGTTTTATAGCTGCATAAAGGAACCATTAAGGTCTATTCAGTAAATTCTCATACACCTCCCTAACAGATTAGGTTTCTTTATATATTTTACATGACTGTAAAAAAATAATAAAGAGGGGTATTAAACCACAATAAATGACATCAAAGTAAAGTTACAGTTCTGATTTAAGCCCTTGTCAACTCAGGAAGTTCAAAGTAAAGTTTCTGCCCTGGCTGGGAGACGGTGCTATTCTCACTGGAACAGCAGCAACAGGGCATGGATTTCAATTGCAGGGTAATCACATTCCCTCCTGTGTCTACCTGTGCTCAGGTACGGCTGCACAGGTACAGCGTGATGCGTGGAAATGCTGCACCTGTCCTTTTGCGAGTGGTATTCTGAACTTAGCAAGAGTCTGCTTCACGATGGTGAATATTAGGACTTCCCAGTTACCGCGGCTATGGGGAAAAAAAGCTTCCCATAAATCTATACTGTAACAACTGTAGCAGCTTTGAATGATTCGCTCAGGCTCCAAATCTCAGCACACGCGTATGCTGAGGGAGATACCCTGATCAGGGAAGACGTGTGTGCAGTGAGGTGACTTGGGTCTGCCACGCCATGAGACGTGGGTGACTGACTCCCGTTTTCAGCCACCGTTTCCTCAGTCCTGCCCTCGGCGCAAGGCTCCTACAATGGCACCTCCAGTTGCGAAACCTGGCAGACAGCTCTGCCGGTCCCGACACCGGTGACTACGTCAACTCGACTCCAAAGCAACTCCCCGACCCCCTTGGCTGGCGGCCTGGAATGACTTGGGTGTCTCCAGCTGGGCTTGTCCCACTTGGCAGCAAGGTCTCCCCTTGCCAGACCCCCGGGCCAGTGCTATAGTGTTAGTGTGGTCTGTGCCAGCAGAACGAGGCATTTCACTACATGATCTCAGACTCTAAGGCACTGGAAAGGAGACAAAGACAACAAAAGATATATAGTATCTCAGTAAAATACAGCAGACGGGAGAAAATATCCACCGGAGGATGAGGAAGTAACCCGGAGCCAGAAGCTGTAAGGAACAAATTGCCAGGGAATTCAAACACTGTGTCTGCGTTGAGTTCAGCCCCCCGGTACCTTTGTATCCATCGTCACTTTCCCCAGGAAAGGGATGTTATTTAAAGGGAACATATTCTGGACATAACCATGCCCTTTGAATATTGTTCCTTGTCAAGTAAAACAGTCAAAGGAAGAAAATTACACTTTTCAAAATTATTTTCCAGGTGGAAATCAGTTGGGTTTTTTTTTTTTTTTTTCATTTCTTGAAAGCAGGGTGGAGTGGGAGTTTAAAATACTTTTAGCCTAATAATGTGAATGAAAATGAATGCAAGGTTTGCAAAGTTGTCTGTAGGCAGGAAAGTATTACTTAGATGCGTTATGAAAATAAATCTTAAAGAAGAGGAGCACTGGAATCACCATAGTGAATAATTATAAATTCTTCCACCTAATAATCCTGTTTATTATAACGGGCAGCTTAATATTAGGCAACTTCTTGTCTATATAAAGCTAAATACTGGTTTATGCCCTAAAGCTTGAGTTTATATATACATACATACAGCAGAAAGCATAAGTGAATGCATATGGAACAGAATGATTGAGGTAGATAATCAAAGAGAAAATTAGGTATATCATGTGGGAGTTACTGCAGTACTCAAAACCCCCATTCATTTATCTTGCCTAGCCCTGGAGAGTATTAATCTTCATTTATATTTCAATAAAGGGTATAAGGTTTCCCCAATGTTCTGCCTTTGGCCTCGTGCAGAAGCACCTCTGTCTTAAAAACCGAGCAGCTAAGCTCATGTCTGAGACCTCTTAGCATAGCCTGCAAGGTCTTTCTGTCTCTGTCCTGACAGAGGGAACTGCTTCAGGTAGCTACTGTTTTTACAGTGTAACTGCTGGACCTGCTTCTGCAAACAGTCCTGTGAAGGCATGACTGCCGACGTCCTCCAAAGCGCGGCCAAAGAAATGGTTCGTGCCCTGTCCTGGCTCTGCCACGTGCAGTGGCTGGAGCGCTCACCCCAAACACGGGGCACAATCCAGTTTGTTTCTCTGCTTGAAGGCATATGGACTGTGTCCCTCCCCAAAGGCCAAGCAGACACTACAGGCCGGGGTTGGTTTGGCATATGAGGGCACAAGGACATCCAGCCGAATCCCTTCTACCTTGCGTTCAGGAGTTAAAGGTGCGTTTGGCCACCTGGAAGGAACAGTGCCCCAGAAGTTTACTGGGCATTCCTGAGTCAGAAAAAGGTTTTAACTTCAGGTACATTACAGATGTTTACGCTTCCTCTAAACTTGACTGAGGAGGTTATTGGGTTCAGATCCTCAGCTCCACGCTGAGGGTTTATTGAAAGGAAAGTGGCTAAAATCATTTGCATCATACTACGGTAACGCAGCCAAAGCACCAACCCCGCTGCAAATTCTGCTGTACTAAACAGACTAAACAAACTAAACTGTTCCTGTTTGCAGAACAAGTTGAAAAATTATTAGACTGTCACTTACATTTAGAGTGTGAATTAAAGTCAAAGAGGTCCAGTGTGTGTGGACAGAGACCTTAACTCTAAATTTCAATTCCAAATATTATATACTATGTATAAGGGCAGAGGGCCTGTCTTGAAGAGAAGATAAAGTGTTAATTAAGTTTTCCAGAAGGGCACCCACTATATGAAGATCAATATGTCTGACTTACTAACCAAACATACACATTTATTTTTTAAGAGTTTTCTAATATTTATATATCAAATTGATAGAAGGGCTTATGCAGAGAGAGATTAGCCTGAAAAAATAAATTACAAAGAAAATGTCTGCAACCAAAAGCATAGGAGCCAAATGCAGAAAGATTGAAAAACAAACACTACAGATATGTAACACTGATTAGGCTGTGTTATGCAGACTTTTCCCGGACAGTTACAAAAATAAAGTCCATCCATCTGTCAAAACATCTGCTCCGTGGATGAAAATTAAAACAGAATTTAGGTGGTTTTTATGAGTTTCCAGTAACTAGCTCTCCTCCAGAAGCCTGGAACTTACAGCCTTCGATCTGGCTTACTGACGCAGCAGAGAGTTTTTAATGACATCTTTTTAAGTGGAAGTTAAAGGGTAAGTCTCTGTGACCAACTAATATCCAGATTTTTCTCCTTATTTTAAGAAAGCTGTTCCAGCTTTTTTTAACCAGCATCGATGTCCATACTGCTTCCCAGATATTACAGCAAATGCAAATGGCCAGATTATGCAGAGCAGTAAGTAGAAGGCTAAATAATCCATTACAGTATCATTAGCTTCAACAGTTTTCTGCTGATTTAATCCAGATAAGGACCAAACCCTGTAATACATTCTTCCTTTATTGGAGCCTTCCCACATAGCCAAGTGATTAAAATATCAGAAGGTTCTGTCTAAACTGGACGGACAAGGGGATTTAAAGCGATCGTCTAACAGCTGGACAAACAAAATAAATACATGTTTTGTCTTTCAAATCAAAGTGGATGGACAGTTTTCATATAAAGTCCCATACATGAGTTTAATGAATATGTTTACTTTTTTTTCTTCTTCTGTCCAATTAGTTGAATTCTCAAGTGGCAAGGTCAGGGATATCCATGGAGAATAAGTAATCCCTGATATTACTGCTGTCGTTCAAATTTATCACAATGCTGAAAGATGTTCCGGACTTATCAGGGAGTTTTTTAACTTCTGTCTTTTGCTAGTGGGCTACTGCCGGCTGTGATCAGTTCAGTCTGTATCGGCTAGCTATCTTTGTCAGCATGCAGCCGCCTTGTTTCAAGGAAAATATTTCTGGAGTGTTCGTGCAATAAATATACGTGAATGCCATGTACACAGATGATCGATTCTCAACTAGATCCTGCAAACACTTTAGGATGTCAGTAAGCATGTGCAAGGAAGTCCTCTTCAGGGTGAGCTCTACATAGCATATGCTTTCACAGCTCTTGCTGCTTGTGTGCAAGTGTTTGTAAAATGCAGTAAGACTATTTAAAAATTGTTACTGTTCTCCTCTTTCTATTAAAAACATTGGTCAAAGAGCACAGTCTGCTTAAACAGGCCCAGAACAGGCATGGAACAAAGCAAATTATTCCAGTCCTTTTTAAAATGCAATGATCCTTTTAAATTTTATGTTACTGCAGTAAGCTAATTGGTAACACTGATGCAAAGCTACTGTGCTAAGTGCTGCATTGGCAGTAGTGGGAAAGTCCCAAGTATTAGGAGCTTCCTACAGGCCTTAATGGGTGGGGAAATGATGCCTGGCACCTGTACTCGATGAGATAACCTTCCAGCTGCACCTGTATAGGCAGGTGTATGATTTTAGAGCAGGCGAGGTCAGCTGGCATGAAAACATTTGCAGACTGTGATTTATTACTGTGCACTCCTTGCAGTTTGGATCCATAACATGATTTTCATCCCTGTTTTGTCATTATTGTACTTTGCAATTAGCAGGATGAATGTTTTCTAGTCCTACCCTCTGCAAAAGAGTCAGTCTGCAGTGCTGAGTGAAGTTAGTCGAGCAGCTGAAGTATCGGGGTCTGTGTGACAGCAAGGGATTTCTATTAACTTAGTTCTTGGGGATTACATCCCCATTAGTCAAAGCCTTTTAAGCAGTGTGTATTGCATCGCACACACACAAACCCAATATAAACCTAGAATATGTCTAGGTAAACAAAATAGCTAGTCTCTTTTATAAATCTATGTTATTTTGTGGACTGAATTATAATTGTACTTGTCTTCCCACCTCAGAGGTTTGAAAAAGCCGACAGATCCCCAGATCCACTGGCCCTTATACTGGATCGTGATCTGGAGGACTTTGTATTGGATCGAGATCTGGAGGACTTGACTCCTCTGGAGATGTCAGGAATGACACTGCTCTTAGGCATGGTGACCACTGCCAACATTACGCAGGAACCATTGATTAATTCCATATTTAGACTTTCCTCTGCTGTCAAGATGTGCCCTGAGATATTTCAGACTGAAGGTGGTGATGAGGGCTGATAAGACATTTTTGGTTGCCTAGTAGAGCTTACTGTACTTCCAGTTATCTTTCCAACTAAATTTTGCCTGTTATCTCTCTGATTTTTTGATATGACAAGAGTTCATGAGAATATTTAAAACGTATAATTTACTCAAGTTGCAGGATGTCTGCATGAATTTAAACCATTAAAGCATCAAGACAGGAAAAAAGAAGCCAACTAACAAAGTATATGATAAGAAAAGGCCACTGAAAAAAAGCAGATATATCCTGATTCCTTCAAGCCACAAAACTGCATGCAATATTAGCCAACAGTTGTGTTGTCAGCACACTTGCACAGCAGATGGAAAGCTCCTCTGTTTCTTCCTTTTTGTTAGTGCGGGTGCAACACAAAACGTCTCCCTGCCTGCCTACCTAGTTGCAAATCTGGTGGTCACTACCGGTACTTGGTCATCTGGCGCAGAGTTTACCGGTTTTTATTAGCAGAGGCTAATCATGGAGGTAGCTAAGCCAGGTGGGATACTCCCTAGGGTCTGTCCTGGAAACAGTCATAAACCAAAAGCCATTAGAAGAAGTCATTAGAAGCCATGCTTTAAAGATGCCTCCTTTGACTGCATGGACTAAACACATCAGGCCTTCAAATCTTTGCCTTTGCACTAACCATCTGACCTAGCAATCTCAGGAAGTAAAATTTATCCAAATTTTTCCGTATTCAGTATGTTCAAGTTACAAGACATGTTTCCAGTCCTTAAATCTTCATTCAGCAGATGAAGATAATAATTGTTCTGGACCTGTGAACAGCTAGAGGGATGCCAAGAAAAGGATGCAGCAGTAAATACCTGATTTAATGACATCTCATATTTTTGTACATTTGATTAATGTGTAGTTAACAAGACAAAACAAAGTCTTTTCCGGATGCAGTCCAGCAAACAAGTGGGTTTTCAGGATTTTGCAGTCACAGCATGATTGTCTTACATTAAAAGTTTCCATGAGCATTAGCAAGCTTCCTTTATTTTGAATTGTTATCTTTTTCAGTAGTATGTACTTCCTACAGCACAAAATGAATTTATTTAAGGAACAGAAGAGTATTTCAGATATAACTCAAAACATTGGGAAGCCTTGAGGTTAAGCAGAAGTTCTGACCATAACTTTAAAACAAAATTGGGTTTGCTCTGTAGAGTAAACCTGTCCCACATTTTGGGCATGGCTTTATTAGCAAAGAAATGAACAATACTGCTTGGTTTCAGCTCAAGCAGTCTCACCAAGCCCAGCAGCAATTTAAGTTGCGACCACAGTCTAGATCTAAAGAGTGTCTCCTGTCTATCTCTTCTATCTGGGTGGGGTAATCACCTGTCTCCTGGAGAAATCAGATTACAGTCTGCCTTTCCGAACAGGATCAACACCTGCCAATTGGGTGGAGTATTTCAGACAAACAGGTTGTCAAGCCTGTTGTAGGCACATAAAGCACTTACTTAGACTCCATATCAGTCACCTTGCCTTTATTCAGCATATTACAGGCATATCCTGTAATGACTTCCACTCACAGCCACCTAAGATAAATACACTCAAAACTTCTGTGTTGAAAGTGAACATAAAACCATGACGTGTTGAAAGGAAGCGAAAGACTGTTGCATCTATAAGAGACAGTTGCTTAGCAATATGTGTGCCTGTAAATAAATGTACTCTGTAAACTAGACTATGAAGTTACATGCACTTTACTGTGGGAATCCGGACATTTGTGTGTGGATATTAAAGTATTTTGACACCACAGAGAGATACTGAACAGAGAAACGTTAAGTGACAGAAGCCTAAAATTCCCGGTCAGTAAAAATTTGGCACCAAAGTGAAATTGTTGAAATGAGAGTTTGCTGAGCGGTTTTGGTTTGGTTTTTGGGTATTTTTGTTGTTGTTGCTAGGTTGGTTTTGGGGATTGGGGTTTTTTTTTGGGGGGGGGGTTGTTGTTGTTGGGGGGTTTTTTTGTATTCATGATACATGTATAGTAACCTAAAGTTTTGGAAGATGTTAATCAGGAAGGAATTGCCCAGGAGAAAAAGAGATTAATAGATGATTTGATCCAACACAGATCACATCACTCAGGAAAAGAAAAATAACAAGCAAACAAAAAAACCCCAAAAGCAAGAGAGAAAGATATAGATTCTCCCTTTATTTACTGTTCTTACTTTTCTTGTTCCACCATCTTCAGAACACAAAACTTCCTCTACGCAGAAAATCTTTTTTTAAAGATCTTCTGTTGACATGAAGATGTGGAAACTGAACAAAGCATTAGCTTCGACATAGGAAATAATTGCATATTATTTCCTATGTCGAAGCTAATGCTTTGTTCATAATTGCATATTATTTCCTAGGTTATTTTAAGAACTGTCCCTTTAACTAGTATTTAGTTGTTTTACTTATTACAAAAGAAAAACAGACAATATTTTAGACTTGTGTGCAGCAGGGAGGAATTTAGTAGACCTATTTTTGGTATATGTAAATAACAGGACTACAGAAAGAAAATTAGTTGTGGACTAATTTAATAGTGACATAGTGACCACATCTTGAGTATAGAGGAACTGTGATATGTGATCTTTCAGAGTAGACCTATCCTTAATTTTTAAACTAGCCATCCTTTTACTAAAGCAACAGAAAAAAAACCCAACACTAAACCAAACCAAACCAAAAAAACCCCAGTCTGTGTGCTAAAATAGAAAAAATGTGAAGCAAATTCAGAAAAAAAAAAAAAAGTGACTGGCACCAAGAGAAAGGCTTTTCTCTGACTTCATGAGCTTCATACTGAAGCCCTGAAAGAAAACAGGGACTAAACGTATCGATCATTTTTACTAGTTATCCAGTTAATATGTTGCTCTGCAAAGAAATGTACAAAGAATATGTTTACTCTGTCTATCTTGGGATGCAATAAATCATAACAAGGAATTACCAACATAATTTTGAAATAGCAATAGCTGGTAACTCAGACGTAAATAAAAGTAATTCTCAGACTTTGCCAAGGACAAACTAGGGCTCATGAGGAACGCCTACTGATAAAAAATTAAATGCCATAATTTTGGGAAGGATTTTTCCTTCATTTCTCCTTTACTTCCCCTTTGCTAACTCTGTGACTTTGTATTTCAAAAACAACAAAGAAAACATTTCTGCAAGACTGCATTAAATCTGACGAATATTAAGTTTCCTTCAGAGGCAAATTTCTATAGTCACACCTATAAACAGAAAAATAAGCCCAAAATTGGAAAATTAGCTTTCTCCTTGATCTATATAAATTTGTGCCCCATAATCAAAGACTTAAATGACTTCTCATGATACATAAGTGGGTAAAATATTAAAATCTGAACAACTGCCAACTTAATTCTTCCTCTGTATAAGTACACAAGTTATTACCTTACAGTAACTGATTTGCCTTGGTCAGTTCATATAAAGAAATATATGCAAATGCCTAAATGAACACAAGCTGTAGGATCAACAGCTGAACTAAGAGCCGTAACTCAGGGTCCATCCAAGAACTGGAGCTGGCACAGCCAGAATTTCCCGGGGGGAAAAATTCTGTTAGAGCTCCACAGGACTTTGAAAGACTCCAGTGTATCATACTTCTTTTTTACCAAGCCCATTTCACCTCTAAGTGAAGGGGTTGTAGGTTTGTTTTATTTTTTCCCCCCCTATGTGTCTCTCTGTTTTGTTTGTAGTCTATGCAAAGCAGTTTTACGCAGCAGCAATATTAAAGCAGCACACTACTTACAAAACGTCTCACTCCCTCGTCTCACAAATGGTAAGAAATGCCTTGGTAGGAAATCATGCCCATATTAAAGATCATGGACAAGATTAAGGGGTGAGCAGCCCTCAAGCTAACAATCCCAACATACTAACTAGGACAGCTGATAGAGTTGAAAAGGATATGCAGGGGCACTATTTGCCTACAAATGGCTCATAAGTCACATTTCTCCTTGTAGCAGGTAATACTGAGAGTAAATTCTGTCCCTAACCTCACTGGAGGTCCATTGCTTTGGATGTTGGCTCATTTTACCCCTTCCTACTGCCAGAGAACATTCACCTTTCCGTTTGCCCCAGGCTAGATGGGGGTCCTGGGTCTTTAGGCTCTGTTGAAGGATTTCAGTGCTATGCTGGAGAGAGGAAGCGGGGATGGCAGTGAAGGTCGGTGACAGAAAGCTGGAAATCTGGCTGTAGATGTCCTCCAAAGGAAGAACCCTGACAGAAAGGGGTGAACTCCTCTTTGGCACACCCAAAGGGCCAGAGATAATTTGACTAGAAAAAAACTGTGCCTGTCAGATGAATTTAGAAGCAGGCTTTCTAGATACAGCCAGCATTGTATATTTAAGTTTCAGATTCCCTCCTCAGATCTTTCTTTACAATAACAGATGAAAAGAGTTACTTTTACTTTCTGCCTCCATGTTCTTCTATTTTCCCTAAGGCAACAACAGTAATAAAATGAGTTAAAGGGAATAGTGCTCATTTATTGCCAACTTTGTTTTTCCAAAGTATCACCAGATATGGCTGAGGGACACTTGCTAAGTTATACACCACTCTTTCTTTTTTTTTTTAATTCTTTCTTTCCAAATTAAATCACTGCGCACTGATGGATCTATAAGCCTATGGAATTCCTCATTTTCTTATGAAAACTTTAAAGGAAGCATAAACTGATGGCATATGAACATTTTGGCTTAAATTAAGTATTATCATAACAAATGAGATGGTGAATTAAATTACAGCCATGTGACTCTACCTGCATGAACCACAAACTCAATAATTAAGTGCCAGCCACACTTAAATGCAAAGAAGCATGCACAGAATATAGCTATGTCATGTGTAGTGTAGAGTCGTGCTTCTTAACCGGGAATAGGTTTCTGAGCTACAGTGATTCCAAATTACCACCAAGAGAACTATCAAGTATAAAAAAATGAATAAGAGTTGAATTCAGGTAAGAGTTAATAACTAGGTAAAATTTAATGGCAATTATATAGCCCAAGTAGATGTCTATCTCCTATAAATTATAATACAGTCAGTGGTAATACACACACAATGGTGCTGATACACTTTAGCTGTTAAGGGAAATAACACAAAACTGTAACTCTCTGTATGGACCTGTTTGTTCATGTAACAGAACATATGTAGAAGATTGCTGGTACCAAGTAAAAGTACTTGGCAGTCTTTGTATCTGTTTGTATATCAACATTTAATTCTCACTGGAAACATCCAGGGAGTAACCGATTTCATACAGCATGCAAAGTATGTATAAGTATCTGTCATCATGTAGCTTGTCCTATATGACTTTGTTAAAGTACCCATTGAAATTTTAAAGATTTATACATGTCAAGGCCAGAAGGGACCATTTCAACAATTTAATTTGAGCTGGGATCTTTAAAAGTGGCTAAATAAATTAGATAGTCAAATCACACTTGAAAATAACATCCTAAGGTGCCCTTCAGAAACACATCTTTAAAGCTTTCAAGTTGTAGAAATCTATCATAACCTTTAATAGGATTTCTCTGATTAATTCTGTACCACGTGAACTACTGCTATGGTGCCTCAGCCAAATCTAGTGCAGAGATGTATCGACTAAACAGCAGCTCAAACTTTTAAAACAATAGTAAATTAATAGTTTAAGAACTAGATGAGCTTTCCAGTCAAGAAGCTATCCCTCCCTGCAAAGCTAACTACTGTTTCTGGTAACTTTTGTAAATCACCCAAGCTTCACTTTGCTGGTTTATGACATCCCAGGAATGTCAGAGTGGAACTGTAGCCACATTTTTTTTGCAGTTACCTATTATTTAACCCATATGTAATGCAGAGGTTGCCATGTGTTTCTACTGGGTCCCAGGTGCCTGTGAGATCTTAAAATCAAAATATTGAGGCTCACTAGTGAGGGATATGACTAGCAGCATGTCTGTACTGTAAGTTCAGTATAAAAGCTGAGAAGTATTCTGTAGAGACTTTGTCTTCTTTGATCATTACCAAGGTCTGGTCAGGAATTGTGAGAAATATTCACGGGACTTACAGCAACCAGAACAGATCAAATGAGAGACTGGAGTCCAGAATAGCAAGAAATCCTCACAGAATTGCTCATTTAGTTGAATTACGTAAGCAAATATCTTATTTGTTATTTATAGTCTTTAATTTTTCATGAACAATGTTACTTTGGTGCTTGTGATAGTCTATACTGAGGAAATGGAAATATATTGTAATACTAAGAACTTGCATGGGACAGTAATTATGATTTTATTAGGAAAAAAATCCGTATTTTGTGGGAAAGTGTAGCAGTTAACATCTATCAGAGAAGTCCTGCTGTAAGTAAGTACCGCATAGCTGGGGTGAGTCTTTCAGCCTCTCTTCTCAGCTTACCCATATGAAAAAGAGATCCGAAGCATACTTTAAAAGGTTTATCTATCTACCCAGTGAGCAAAGCTTAACTAATTAACATATACTAAGCCCTTTAAGAAACAGAAATGAAAATGACTGCTTAAGGAACAAAGGGATATCAGGAGAGCGGGAACAGCTTAAGTCGGCCGCCCTCCTCAAATCCCGTGTGGACTGTCCTGAGCTACAAACCTGCTGCGCCTAGATTGGCATGACTGACAGCGTCAGTAGAAGGAATCCCTCTGAAGGAGTGAAAAGGACAGTAAATTACCTCTTATAATTATGAGAGGAAATCTCAGAGGTCATAGCTGAGGTTAGCAGCGGGGCAGAGCCGGGGTTACGCTTGCGCTGCAGCTGCTGCAGTGCACCTGGCCTATTAGTGGGGACCTGCATTTTCAGCACTGACTTCCCCTGGAGATCAATAATTAAAAAAAAAGTTTTTAAAAAAGAACTCGATGTAGAAGTATAGACTGTCACGTAGAAAGTTTTGAACCATCACAAGTGAAGAGTACCTAATATCTTAGCAGTGGTGCATGCTGAAAGCAATATTAAATCAAGCATGTTTTATATGCCACTTTATTTGTCCTCTATTTCTCTTGTTCCCTCTAATGAGAGTCTGTTGAGTTATTTTTATGGCCTTTATATTTCACACTCCCAAGGTACTGAGAATGGCTTTAAGGAATAAATGAGGGAGGAATAATAAGTTTCTTAAATGATCTGTAATCTTTATCTGTAATTACAGTTAAAGCAGTTACATGAAGTACTTTGTTTGTAATGCACTGTTTTATGGCAAGAACAGGTAGTTGTAAATATTTAAAGATGATGACCTGAGCACATAAAGATATATATTCCATCCTTCTAGTTGCCTATCAAAACTGGACACACATTACATATGACCTATGCATTTATTTTTTTTATTTCTCACCTCCTCTTGTAGAGAAGTCTGAAAATTAAAAAACAAAAGCAAATCCACCCCCAACAACCCATATATGTGAAAAATGTTTTTCAAAACAAATTATCTGATTCTAGCAACATTTTGCTGTACTACTGTTATCCTCAGTTTGGGCTGCACTGTCCCCCGAACTCTGTGCTCCTGCTCTGCCTTATTCTTTTCCACCAGCTCATGGGAGTGCTGCTTCTAATGCCCAGGATCACAGCAGACAACTAATGCGCCAGGGTCATTAGTGTGATGGTGGCTTCACCTTTTACTCACGATCAGCAGGTATAGCCACTTTAATATCACAGGAAGCAAAAGAACCAAGGTGAATAAAATAGTTACAGTATAAATAGTCCTCTCAAGCTTACCACAGTCAGAGGATGGGGATCTGAACTTCCCAGCTCACTCCAGAATAATAGTGTCTCTATTTACAATGAATGGATTGGACTCAGCCTACTGCAATGTATAAAACATACTCTTTCTTACTATTGTGAATTTCTAAAAATAATTATTAAAAAATAAAAGATTATACTTTCATTCTAGGTGCTGAATCTCTTATTAATTTTCTAGGTTTTAACCCCAGCTATAAAAAAATCTACTTAATGTAATATCATAATACTTAGTATAAGATCAAGCTGCAAGGTTAGTTAATTTGCTCAGACATTTAACACTAGCCTTATTTTTTTTAACCTTGAATATTAGATATTCTAGTCCTCACCTTGCAAAGTACTCCTGAAAATTATTTGTTAACCTGAAGCTAGATTAATTTAAATGTATTATTTCTATGTAATGAGATAGCCCAAGTATCTGGCACTTTAGCTGTCCCTTCACATATATAGCTTAGCCCATATTTCTTAGTTTTTACCTAATCCACCTCTACTGTTCCCAAATGGCTTTTTATGAAGACAACTGTCCTCTATGGCCTAGGTAAAGACTGATGAAACTATTTTTATTATGACCTAGGAAATTATTCAAATGGAGCTCTCTAGAGGCATATGGTTGGCATTATGAATATTTTACAGAATCGTCTCTGAAAATCAGGCCAATAACATATACACATGGGGCCAAGTTCCACTCTCAGTTATACCTTGGCAACCACAATGATTTCCCATTTGGCTACGCTATGCAAGTATTTGTTTGGCTTATTGCATGCATGTATTTTTTATCTTTTTTTCCCTTCTTCAGCCCTGTCTTCCCATTTCCCATATTGTTGCTATAAAGAAGACAGTTATTATCAGAGTGGAATGACTATTATTTGGAGGCTACTGGCTATGTCTCTCCTACCTCATAAATACAGGCAATAAGATGTACACAGGAATGAGGGAAAATGTACAGAAAATTATGCCTAGTGTAACAGTGTCTTTCCTGAGGCACCAAAACGGATGCAGAATGTTAAAACCACTTTGACCTCAATCTTGCTATGAACTCCATGCAGGAAAGAGCTCAGGGAAACCCACTGACTCCAGTGAGATGCCACAAGGAGAAAGCCCTTCTTGGAACTCACTCTAGGACTGGGACCTGGAGCAGGGCAAAAATAGGTCAAAATATTATGTACCCTGAGATCAGGAGACAATTATAGAAGGGTTAATATTTCTCATTCTGATGTCTCTACTCCCTTCTTGTTGTTTTTTTTTTAGATAAATTCTATTTCATTTGCATTATTTCCATTTATAAATTTAAACCGTTGGTCATAAAGACAAAATTTCATTATTTTGAATAAGAAGGCTGAGATAACTCAAGACTGAAGTTCTGATCGGATGTGTGACCTTACAAAGGAGGAAAAATACTTTAAGAATTAACACAATAAGACATAATAAAATATTCACAATGTTTTATAAAAGAAAAAAAAATGCTAAAAAGATTTGTACTTACCAGAATATCTTTTCCAGCCCACTTGCACTCATCCCTTCGGGAATGAGATACAGGCCAAACAATCTAAAGACACAGAACAAAAACCACGTTGTGTTATTTCATGCTTCAATAATCACAAATTGCAGACCAAATGCTACGGAGTGTCTTTACCCAGTTTCTCCTTTCCCCATTCATTTCTTTATTTCCTTTTCTTCCATAAAATTTGTTGACAAAGAAATGAAATGATAGGAACAAAATAGAGATAATAGGAATCACAGTAAAAACAATCTTGAAATATAGTCTATATTGTGAATCTCAGCAGTGAATCTTGAATACTAACGATAAGAGGGTTGACTCTCCATTAAGTGAGTGTTCTTCCACTGTTTTAAATCTGATGTAATGGAATGGAGACTGACAGAAGAAAATTGCAGATACTTACTAACAATAAATCGGATCTATGTGAAATGCAATATCATGTTAGAGTTACAGCATCAGAAATGAGGTGTTTGCCTCTTCAGTGTAATCTGCTAGTTCACTCTTTTACTAGGTTTAGTTAATTAAATAATAAAAAAGAAGCCATGGTATTTGAAAAGTATCACACCATCAAAAAAGAAATGTTTATACTGTTCCTATAGAGCTACCCTAACACAAGTAAACCTAAACCTAGGTTTACTGTAGTGTTTGCTTAGCAGAAAATGGATCTCACCTCATACAGAGAAAATCCAGAGACCCTCACAGTCAATTATTCATGTTTTTTTGAAAAGCTTTTAGGAATTACATATAGAATAAAACATGATCTTCCCATAAAATGCCAGGCTATTCATTTGGGAGCCTCAGATAATGCAATATGAATGGCCATAAGTCTGGATTACAGCCTTGGTGTTCAATACAGTTTGTTAAAAGAAAGTGAAAGGCAAAGTATTCAAAAAGAAAAGAAAAATGAGTGGATGGATGGATGACAGAAGAGGTCGAAGGAGATGTTACATATGGCATTTTAAAATACAGTTTGCAACTATGTTTTTAAATTCAAAATTTTCTTAAAACTTAAAGAAATCCAAACAGCGATCAAACATCTTAAGTCTAGAAAAGAAGGCTGAAAATTTTATGAGCACATTCTCTCTCAAAGGATTCCTGCTACTTCCTGTTTCTATTCTCAGCTTAAAATGTGCAGAGACATGTGAAAATTTAAATTTACTAGGTTGAAAAACATTAACCAAACTTCTCCGATCTCCCAAAAGGATCAGTTCAAGTTCAGTTCAAGTTTTGGGCAAAGATTTCTATATTATGCAAACCAGCATTCTCATCCATAAAACGAATGGCTAGATGTTCTTTTTCCTTATTCTCACAGCACAATATTTTCCTCTAATTTGGTTTAAAAGTCAGCTGAACTGAACCATTCTTAATAGACTGGAAAGTTTGGCCTTTTGAGTTGTGCTCCTTTGGATACATATGATGCTATCAGCATTTAGACAGAAACCTGAGTTCTTTTTTACATGGTGGAAGCAACAACTGGTGAAGTTCGAGCTCAAGTGCAGCACTGGCGTCCAGCATTGGCGTCCTTGTGATTTTGATCAAAGTTTCTTCAGTGACCCTCCTGCCTTTAATAAGCAGATCCCCAAATTCTTTAAGCCCTTTGTCTAATCTTAAATAAAGTCTAAATTGTAAGTCTGTTCTTTAAGTCTGTTGCCAACATTCAGTTCCATGTTACCAACAGCAATTCTTTATTTAATATAGTAATAATTGTATATAATTTCAAATAGTGTTCTAAAGGTATCTGAATATGTAAGTATTCCTCCCATTGTGCAGAGCTGTTTTCTGCAATGGAAACACCTTCTTTCCTTTAATTATTCCAGATGTTTTGCACATTAAGCTATCAATCCCTCAGAGAATTCAAATAAATAGCTAGTTTCCTTTATAGCTGCTCTAAAGAGAATAGAAAAGAAAATACCCAGTTTTCCTTTTATCCTTTTTCCTTAGAGAATACAAATGAATAGCCTGTCTTCCCTCTGAACAGAAAACACAAGGTATTTATTGCTATCATCTTAGGAAGCTAATAGTCAAACGGGCAAAAGGTCAGGAACACCAAGAAAAAAAATCCCTGGGTATTGAAGCAATATATCTCTCATAAAAGGGTACTCTCTGTATTTTAAAATGTGCCGTCAAAATACTTAAATATAACAAATCAAACCTCCATCCCATTGTTTACCTTCTTAGTATTTTGTCTTATTAAAATAAATGAAAAATGAAATTATTTATTTAGCCTCCAACAAAAGAACATCACTGAACTGTTTGTCAGCTTTTAATTTGTCACCAACTTTTACTGGAAAATTATACTCTGCATCAACAATGGCAAGCTTTTATGGACCTATTCCTCTTTTATTAATACTGAATCTATTTTGGTTTGAAAGGAGCAGAAGCAGAGAGCCTAGAAGTGTTGGGTTAAAGGAGAGAGATCAACACTCGGACTCCCAAACAGCTTATTTTTATCTGCAAAAAAATACGGAGTAATGCGGCCTTTTTGTGTAAACTGTCATAATAGTTGTTTAGGTTTTTTAGCAGTAAACATGAAAGTATGTCTTGTTTGGGAAATAGCTGGATTACTCACTTGTCATTTGCTTTTTCATAGTCTGAAAAAAGCATTGTAGGTTATACAGTCATGGTTTATAGGTTCATTACATATTTCTCTTCATAGAGTCAGCAAATGTTTTTGTTGTAATAGTATTCCTGACATCCAAACACTTACTACATAATTCATACAGTGCCCAATATAGCCCGAGCAATAACAATTCTGCAACATTAAAAGTATATATTTACATTGTACAAAACATGAATGAAAGTACCTTTTGATATTCCTTGATGTTAACCAGGTTGAAAGAAAATATGTGATCCTTTGCTCCAACATATAGCCGACTCCGTTCTTCATCCAAGAGGAAAGTATGGTAACTGGAGCTATTAGCTAGTCCATTGAAATGGATTATATTGTTGGATTCCAACATTTCTGTAAGATAAAGGTAATACTTTCCTTGTTAATATGGTCAAATAAAATACAGACTTCTATTTTTACTTGTATGGATTTCATTTTAGGAATTTATACTTATAGAGTAAAATCCAGTGAAAGTGTTATGCACCTGGACCCATGAAAGTTTTTATTTCAAGTACCAAAACCCAAACTGCTTGTGAGATTCAGCTCTACACAAACAAAGGTCAAAACACCAGAGAAATCAATTAAAATCCCGTATGAGGTTTTAGGTGGTAAAATTCTATCCATGTAAGTCAACAACTGTGGGACAAAGTTCAATTTTGTTCGATCAATGAGATTTACAAGGATAAACCTGAGGATGACCAGCCAATAGAAACCACATCTAAACACAAAATCTCCTACTTCCAGCATACAAAACTATTTCATACAGATCTGTAAGCTATGAGAAAGAGAATAAGAATGACTAGTTGACAAGACAAAACAACATGTACAACCTATTCTTACATTTATTACTATCTTCCCAGCTTACTGACACAGGCAGCATGTTGTTCCCTTGCTTGGAACTGTGTATTTATCCATCACAATAATAAAACTAGAGAAGTTAATTTTGCTTCTGTTTAAACTCAAGAATAATTCTCTAGTTCCCATACTGCTCACAGAGCTGTTGCACTTGCTGAGGACAGGATTTTTTTTAAGTACAAGGATCCACAGAATGCTCTTAGCATTAACAGAATTCTGCTCTTAGCAGAATGCTCTTAGCTCTTATTCACAAACATTAACTACATACACATTTTCCCGAAACTGCTTAAAAATATTTTTTCCACAAGGCAATACAGACCATATTAGTATAAACTGTCGTGAAAACGCTCTTTCTTTATTCCTGTCTATCTACATTCATATCAGGATCAAAGCCAAACCATCACTGTCATTTCAAGGTGTGTCTGCACTAGTAAATCATCGATAAGAAACTTTCCCTGTGATGACAAATCCTACGTGGTTCAAGCCCCGACCTTGCGACGTATGGAGGCCAACACGCAGGTTTAGGAGCAGGAGCAGTTCCAGCGATGCCAGTGCAGCTCCTCACACAGCACCCATGAGGACAGAAGAGAAAGGGAGCGAATACATCGGGGCCCAACGGCTGATGGCGAGCGGGCACAGCCAGACCTTCAGGCATCTAACATTTGTGTTAGCTCTGCCATATGTGTAAGCCAAGGACTCGTGTCGCTCCTCTCAAAACAGCTGCCAAACGCCTGATGTCTAGGATTTGCCTAATAGTGCAGCTACCTGCTATGACTTTTTGTTTTTCAGTAAGATCACTCCCATTTTCCACCGTTACTCCAATTGATGAGTGAGCGTAAGATAGCATCCTTTATGCTGCTAAAAATCAAGGTGAAGCTACTGTTAAAACAAAAGCTTCTACTTAATTTTCTTTTTAAACTAATTTTCCTTCTTTTTTTCCATTTCTTTTATTTTAACTAGAACAAGGAAGATGTTAGGTGGGGCTTTTTTGGACTTACATATTAGTGGTACTTAGGATTTTACAGAATTTCAGCACCTGCAGCTTAGTATACCAGGTGGATATTAAAGCAGGCTGATACTCTATAATGGCAAGAATTACTAGGCAACATATTCAAAGAAGAGAAAGATAACACGAAGAGCTGCATACCATTCAGGCTAACTTTGCCCCAGTATTCTTTGCACTTATTTGGAAAAACTCTCACTAGCATCAGAAAGAGTTAAGTTGTGTAGAAGTGTAGCAAAGTGTCAGAGCATGCACTATATTTTGTTCCTTATTCTACATTTTTTCTGGCTAAATATAACTATACATTTGTATTACAGAATACTTTTTAAAACTTGTACTGCTCAAGACTTAAGTTCTCTTTTTTTTTTTTTTTTTAATATAACAAGAAGAAATCAAATCACCCCAAGCAGTCTTGTCAAAATAATTCTTCTGGCTTCCTGCCAAGTTCTAGAATTTGACTGTATTGTCCTCCAGTTCACTTATTTGCATTTTGTTAGAGACTTTACTAATTCTCTTTACATTGTAATGACTGATTCAGATGTTGAATGTCGACTCACTGAATAGTGAGTGATGCAGATGATTGATTGCTTAACTTGTCTTAGAACTCTCTTGGCTAGAAATGCATTGCTGTCATCTGTATCTGATCATTTTTCTCATAATATAGCTGTCAAAAACCTTTGTAATTTTTTCACCTTTCTTGGTTTGAACTCGCATAGGTATGATTCTGCCCTTTGTGGCTGTGGCGTAAAGACAAGTGTCTGCTGAAGTCAGTGTTACACAAATGTAAAACTGATATTAATGGAAAGAAGATCAGTTAGGCACATGGCTACTTGGTTTAAAACAGCCTGATATGATTTGCTAATGCAGAGTTCTAAATGCTCACATCTACAGATGGTGATTGATGTTTTCTTTTCTTTCTAATATTCATGAAAAATGCCAGATCGTAACATTAGAGTCTAAGGTTTATTATGGCCAAGAGTAAATTACATCATCATCTTCACTGTTCATGTGTCTCCACAGTGTAACTTAAAAGGACCAGGTGTAGCTTTGCAGGGATTTTTTTTTTTTTTTTCTTTTCATTTTCTGTGACTCTTTATGCAACAATGTTAAAGGTAACACTAATGGGGTTTTTTTGTGAACTTGCAATTTCAAATCAAACTAAAAACCAAATCCCTGTTGTCTTCTCTAAGATTAGGACATTTCTCCTGGGTTTTAATCCAGTATCTGTCATGTTGTCCCATTATTGACTTTTGCAGGAGATGACCAGATTTCCAGGGTCTATTACCCAAAAAATTAGGCCTAAGCATATTCCAAGCAGTTTATTTCAAATCATGTGAAATCAGGTTTCTCCTTACCAGGAATCGAGTTGAAAATATAGGTTGAGGAGAAAAACGTCATTTGGGTGCTGATGACTCTCATTCACTACTAATTCAGTTAGGATTGAGTTACATCAGAACTAAGAGGTGAAAACCTAAATAATCTCTGCAGTCCCTCTGCTGTTTATTCTAACTTACATGTATTTCCCCAGTCATGAATATGGCTTCATATGACATTCTGGAAAGGGCTGTTGAAGAGCAAAACAATGGCATTTGCACAATCAATACAAATTAAGTATTCTACTTTGTCAAATTAATTAGTTTCAAAGTGTTTACCATCCAGGGTCTTTTCAGTATCCAGCCAGTGACTATCGCTGAGAGAATGACAGAAACAGCAGTGACGGGGCACACTCCCAGAAGGACACTGACATCCATCAATTTTGTTAAATGTCTATCAGTCATGATGGCAAGGTACATGGCTGATCAGTGCTAAAATAAACCAAGATTTACAACAAAGATTGCATTGCAATGCCAAGAGGAAAATGATGAATGCCTTCAATAAGTCAATGCAATTAATACTGTCTACTATGCATACCCTAATTCTTTTCCATTTTTCATTGCTGTTGTTCTTATTAAAGGTTGGCATATCCATGACCTATGTGGACAGATAATGGTTGCCTGTACTTAAAGTCATTTTTTTTTGCTTCCTCTATGCTTTGTCCAGTTATTTTTATTGCAAAGATGGTAACATTACTCCACCAGATGTTGCAGCCAAGTACCAATTCTTCAGTAATTGCTCAGAGAGCATTTTCTTATTTCCTTTTGACACATCCTCAGCTGTAGTCATGCCTGTTGTTTTGAACAGGAATGAATGAACCCTATAAAGCTAACCACTGCACATTATGACTGTAGTATTGTCTACAAAATGCTGTATGAGGTAGATTGAGTGGGTGGTAATATTTTGAAGGTAATAAAGACTTCATTGCTTTTGTTACTGGTACTCCCCACATTTATTAAGAGTGTTGCAGGTGACCAAAACTAACAGTTTGAAATGCACCATATCTTGAAAAAACATCATATTATAATGAATTTTCACTTGTGACCATCACTGAAACCAGCTGGAGGTTGAGTTTCTCAAGGTTTGTGGGCCAGATTCTCCTACTAACCACTTCAAATACCTTTAATTCACAGTCCTGACTTGCTTGCTCCATTTTACTCTCCTTTCTCTCCCAGTGTTCAAGCTTGAAGTATTTGACCTTTTTCAGTATGCCTTTCTGTAGACTCTGCATGGCCTTTCTTCTGTTAACTGATGTTTCTGTTGATCCAGTCTGACTTGCATCAGAGCATTGACTTTGCCAGGCCAAGCTGGCAAATTTACAGAAGAAAACCAGTCCCTAATTCTTGCATTCTTGCCATTTTAATACATGGTTATTTAATTCGCTAATGGAATCACAAATTAATAGCATGTATATACACAGAGGGCCAAATTCCTGCAGTGAAATCCATGGAGATATGCATGCGCAAGGAATGTAGATTTGGTTTATTCTTATGACACTTTTTTTATTAAAGAATAAGCCAGAAAACCACAGCTATAGCTAAGATGAATACAGTCAGGCAGATCCTGAGGTTTGCTTTATCCATGGTTGGTATTCCACTGTAAACCTTGTTTTACGTCTGTGTTCCTTCAGCGGAGTTTGTCAAGAGGAGAACATAACAAACGAAAACCATCTTATTTTTTACCTATCTACTACCAGGCGAGCTATCTTTTTAGTGAGAGGGAGTTTGTCTGTGTAACAAGTTAGAAAATTTGTGAGCTTTGGCCTGTGTTCCTGTTATAGACTTCACAATAACATGCCAGCCAAGATTATTTTTGTTGATAAGGATCAAAGGGCCATATAAATTTCTAGAAAAATCAGAGGAAAGGTCTCCCAGCTTCCTCACTAGGATGCAGATCTGGCCCTGTCCTACCACTGGTGACTCCACAGAGTGACTGGATTATACAGGCAGTTCTGCTCGTCATAACACGCTTGTGAATCAAATGAGTGGGTTGCTGGTTGCACAAAATTCTCGACCTTCATTCCTTTGCCAGCAACGATAAGATCTCGCTGTATATCTCCTAGCAGCAGATAAAAGATGAGTCAATGCGTATTATGCCATCAAACAGGGATTTTGCTGAATTGTGAGCAATGCCTCCCACAACGTCATGCTAGAACATTTCCTTCTTCTCTCGCCAGGCTTTTACTCTGGCTACAGAGTATCAGGTGGCCGCATGTTTGCACATGCATTTGTTGCTTACACAGATGCATATTGTGCCTGTTCTCTGTATCAGCATGTATATCTGTCTGAATAATCCCGGGTATAAATTAATCATTACTCTTTGAGTGATTATTTGCTGAATTCTAAGATACTAATTCTACCGTGCAAGGAAAGAAGGGGATATTTTAACTTCCAGCTTCTCCTGTAGCTTCCCCATTTTATTGCTCTGAGTGTAGGTGGTGAAGCCTGCCCCTGTCAAGCAGTTAAGGAAAAGGCAGGGACTGGCAGGAAATCAAAACAGCTTCCTGCAAGGCATTAGCCAGCAGAGCTTATTTGGCAAAACCAGGGATATAAGCAGGAAAAAGGCACCACGTTTGTTGCGAGTCCGTTCCCCATCCGAAATAGACAACGGCTGCCATGCACCCAGTGGGAAATTTCAGTGGGGTATTTTCATATATTACAAAAGTTGACAGGAACTAACTCGGACGGGTGCTTGTCAGGTGTCTGAAACCAGGTGAGCTTGACCCCATCCCAAGTCTAATGCTTAGTAACATGGCCAATGGCCTGAAGGAGAACTTCTCCCCCCCAGGATTGGACTACTTTATACCTCAATTACTTTCTTTCATCTACACCTCAGACATCCCTGGGACCTTAGGATGTAACCCTTAACGAGGAGAATGGTTCAGCCACCCACTCTAAGAAAAAATAAGAATCTTGCTAACAGTCTATGGTATAATTCACACTTCTACTAAGTAATTAATTAAAACAAAGGACAGCTAATTTATCCATTGTTTAATATTTCATCTGAGAAAAAAGGAAAACTAATTTAAAAAATTAATTGCAGAAACCTTTGTTTTGTTACCTCTTCTACTTTAACTGGCCAGGCTATCAGTCTTTTAGTAACATCCAAACTGTTCCAGTATTTCCAAATTAGTTTTAGCAATTAGGCTTTGATTTCATATTAGGAGCAGAAGAAAAAAGACAGAGAAAAATTATCAAAACCACCCTCAAAAACTTATGTTTTCACATAATCTTAGAATTATGCTGCTTGGGAATATCAGAAAGTGATCAGTTTTATCTGAAATTAAAAAAAAATAGGTTTATAAAGTGTATGAGGTCACATAGTGCAATAAGTGGTTTATCCATTTTTAGAAATGTGACATGAAAACTTTTGTAATCAGCACCTTTGGTTTTTTGCTACATTATGAGCCAGATAAACTTGAAACTATACAGCATTTGTTGTTGATGGCAATTCAGTGTTATTGTAATTTGAATGAGATAAATCACTGGGAGAAAAGGGAGGGTTATCTTATCAGTAATCAAAATACAATTGGAACAGAGCCTCTCACAGCTGTTCAATCAGTCCTAGCTTTCATCCTCTTCATCTACCTTATCATAACAGTTGCCAATCACCTGGTTTCACTGAACTCTACTGGAAGGAGAAAAAAACAGAACCATTTTTTTTTTGCTGTAAAACTTTTGTTTCTGAGAGAACATGTAGTTCAGAAACACAGTTCAGGGAACTATGTTTTCGTTACAATTTGTCAATTAGAAGTACCTAGGACAAGATATACAGTTTTTAGTGCACTCATGATGTAAACCAAGCATTTTAAATGAAACACTCCTGCCTACCTTCCACTGCGGCAAAGAAAACTTGAGGGCCATGAATATAGTTTGATTAAAACCAGATACTTGGAAGGAGGAATGTTGCACCAATGTTTTGTTTCAGTTGCACCGGCATAAGCATGGACTCCTTTGACTTCAAAATACTGATGCATATGTTTTTTATACTGTAAAACTGAGAGAAGATTTTAGCTCATTAATGTCAGCGCTATTTAGCTACATGACAGCCCTTAAAGTGTTCTTGATTTGAATAATTGAAGGGGTCACATGATATTTCAAAGACATAAAACATTTAGATTTTTAAAGCCAACCTGTTTTCCCTTTATTATTTGCATTATTTGTCCTTTTTGTCTCTGAAAGTGAATTCCGATTATCCCTATTGCTCAGCTGTTTTTTTTATAAAACATGAGAAATATTAACCTCTGAGCTAAATAAAGACTTGTAAAGCTTGATTTCATATATTTGTAAACTTATTGTAACATCCCATATTATGAATTTGGCTTTGTGAGGAAGGTTATGGCACATATTTAACTGTCAACTTCACAGCTATTTAAGCACAACATTGTTACAAAATCACAGACAATAAATATTACCCAAAGCATTTTTTGTGTGTGTGATGAATCAGGCAGAAATATATGATGGCAAAAAGAGACCAGGATCTGGTTTTACTAAGCAGTAATCTGTCTAAGGTCAAATTTATCTGGCTTAAGATTTGAGCAGGTAACATCTTTGCTACCTCCCATTTGTGCTGGTGTAAGGAATGCTCAGGAGAAGTAATGGAAGTGATGCATTGTACCAATGAGCCCCCAGCTGTTAAGGACAACATCTACAACTCTCAACGTTTACTAAAACGTGGCAAAATAATACAGCAAAATACTGAGCTAATGAGAATGGCTTCTAAACATGCTAACTCAAATAGCAGAAACACTGTAGGCATATTAACTCAGTCCTCTACCTTGGGTAATATATCCTGAATGAGCTTGGTTAGCTCAACCTGGCACTGCATGACCCTAAATTGCACCATCTGAGCTAGCACAGGTAAACAGCCAGCTAAATCCCATTCATTAAGTAACTCAGTTATCAGATGTAGTTAGCAGTTCATCAATTCTCAACTATTTGTATGATACTGCTGGAAAGTTAGTCTTCAACGAGCAGAACCGGTACTGGTTATCAAGAAAGTGAAATTGTGGGTAGTTGTCACTTCAAGGATTACCTTATCTATAAACAGTGCCATCCTTGTCTCATTAAATATCATATCACAGAGGCATGAACACCTTTTCAATGACTAACAGCACAGATAGTTGTTTTCCCAGGGCACAAATGTATTTAATTTGGCCACGTGGGGACGAGATGGGAAGACTGTCACGTCCTATCCTCTGCATGGCCTATCCACATGCCGGGCCCAAGCGTAGCATGGAGCACAGTTTTTACTCACTGGCTGTTTCCCAAAAAAGCAAGATACAGATTTCCAATTCATGAACTTTTTCTCCCAGAACAAAAGCAAAGCAGGAAAGGAACTGTTGCTCTATAGGCACACCTACTTGCTCAAAATATTGACCATGCTGCAGTATAGACATACCTGAGCTAGCCTGAAACTTGCTCATGTCCCTGTAGTGTCTGAAACCACTGTCTAAGAGGCCAGCAAAGATTAATTGATTTTGCTCCTCATCTAATTGTGTCTCGATGAAGCTGCATGTTGAATGACTAGGGTGTTACGTCAGGCTAAGCAGGCAAGCTACTTTGAAGTTAGGTCAGGGGATATGACTATACTTTGTCATAATCATGATAATGAATGAAAGTCAGATATATTCAATGCAAAGACAAAATGTCTACATGCTGGTTTTTGCACAAGTACAATTTGAGAAGTTTTAGGTTTATTTATTTATTTTTAAAGTCAGTTCCTCTTCCAAAGACCCATTATTTCTGAAAAAAAAATTTCAGGTGAAAATAAAACTGCCTGGGTAATGTCAAAACCTGTCAAGATGTTTGGGGACTATTAAGCAACAAACTACTTAAAATACCGCGATGTTTTGGAAAATTCCTTTCTGAAAAGCTGGCCTAGTGAGAAGGTCAGTTCATTTTTTTTCATTCATCTCTTAACAACACTGTCCTTTATTCTAAATTCCTAACAATTGAACCTGAAAGTCCAAAATCCAGTCAGCGTCTTTATGATACACATACCATGGACGATTAGGAGTCAAAAGTAACAACATTGTCAATAAGTGTCTTGGAGTTGCAGCTGTGATAAAAAAAAATCTTTCCTCCTGCATGCATATACCTTTTTCAGGGCTAAGAGTATTAAAGTTTTTTCTAACTCTTAAAGAAATCTTCATTTCAGGTACCAAACCAACGTACTTCAAAAACAAGTGAGCTCATTTAAAAGAATTAATACATATGAGGTGCTAAGTTTGTTAGGGATATCAGGGGAAATTTTCAAAAAGCCCAGTGGTTCTCTTTTCAAGTGTGACTTTGGTATTTGACAACCAAGTTACCATTGACTCTTAATTAGACTTATGGGGTAGGTCTGGGAAGGATTTAGATGTCAAATTTGAGACAGTGTGAGACCAAGGGTAACCTGCAGTGGTCAGGCAACAGTGAGTGAGGGTGTGAACTTTCACTGGCATAAGAGGCTGCAAGAGAGAGTGTCCCTCTACAGCCTAAAATACTGTGATGTAGGGGAAAATCCAGCAGAGGTAGATTCAGTCTGAAACTAAACAAGTCCTTTTTTGATTTTTTTTAATTATTATTATTACTGAGCTGACAATATAAAACTGCACAAATTATTTACTAAGGTTAATTAGTTAAAATGCACAATAGGGTTAGGAAGCTTCCCTGGAAATTTAGCTGCATATGCAAAATTGCATAATCGAATAAGTAGTACTTGAGTTTTCAGAACTTCACGGACAGATTTATGATGGAAAATCCATTTGACCTCATTCAAAAAAAGGTCTTTTTATGCTTGAAAATCATGTATGAATCTCTTGTGTCTATCTGTCTAACAACTCTTCAAAGTCCTGTGATTAATAAGATGCAAATAGACTTTGGGGTAGTTCTGCTTGTAGGTAAATCATTATATTTTATATAGCAGCTGGCTTAGATGGACTGTGTCCAGCTTTTCTTACATGGGTACAAATCAGTGACCTCGTATTTTCAATTTCAGACATAGCTATCAACACTCCTTCTGTTAAAATTTGGTTTTGCAAAGTGGGATCCACCTTTCACTTTGATCACATATCCAGCATTTTGAGGAATTGTCTTTTCACATTAATAGAACGGATGAGTGAAATTCATGCTTGGATTTACATCCTTCTCTCTTTTGATGGCTCTCGTTTCTTCTAATCCACAGGGGAGGGTTTGGATGAATTTCAGCAAGGGGCTGAAAGCACTGACTGCAGTTAAACAGTCTGTGTAGCTCACATACAGATACACACAGATCTGCTAATGCACTTTAATCGCAGCAAAATAAAGGAGGGACTTCTAACCACTGACCCTCTTTGCACAGAATTCAGTGCCAAAATAGAGTAAGCGATGATGCTCAATTTTGCTCTTAATTTACCCTAATGAAAATCAATGGAGTTACACCACAGATAAACAAATCTGATTGCTGTGGTTCTGCAATGTGTGGAATATATTTAGTGTCCATTAGATTAAATATGACTTCAGATTAGTTACCATTATTTATCAAATGTTTCCAGTAGTACCTACAATCTGTTAGGTTAGGTTCTGTAAATGAAAAAGGAATTTTCAGTTCTTCCCTTCCATCCAAATATCATAAACATAATTAATAATCAAACAGCAGCAAAGCCCCCAATACCATTTTTCAACTCAAAGAGAATTTTCTCATGCTTAATGCTGCTCTATCAATCACAGGTTTCAATTTCTTTCAGGTTACACAAACCAAACTAGTTTTACTTTCAATGATTTTGTAATTATTACACACTCAAATGGGAAACAAGAAATTTCTAATTAACTGCTAGATTCAAAATGGAAAATAAACCTTAAATACAATGTTTACATTAATTTTCTGGATTTTGGGCATACCCCAAAGGGGCTGGGAGGAGTGCGTTTCTACCTAAAATTTCATTACATGCAAGCAAACTTTGAACTGGAATTCTGATAGCACCAAGAAATTGTAGTGTAAAGCGCTTTAACTAGTTTTAAAATCTCCCCCAAAATGTCTTAATCCACTTCACACAACACACAGTTAAACTCTGGAAATTCTTGACATGGGCTGTTGTAGATGGTAAAATTGTTTATAGTTTCAAGGGGCAAACTGATAAGATCAAGAAAAAGAAATCCTTAAAAGGCTATTAAATTTAGAGACACAGCCTCTAGCTCACCAAATTCCTGAAATTCAAATTGTAGAAGGCTTAGAGCGTATTCTGGGGAACTATCACTATCTGATTGACCTAACCCTATTATCTTCTCCTGCTATGGAGAATCCCTATTATGGAAACCCCTTATTATGTGTTTGCTTTGGCTGTGGTTGGAGACAGCATATTTCCGTCTTAGTCACGTGTGGTTAAATGACTAGGACTCATGACTTGAGTCTTCAGGAGAAAAGTGAAGAGGCAAGACATGAAATACAATTCAGCAAAATAACTGCTGCCACTCCCTTCTCACCTGGGCCATGCTCTGCGGCTGCCAGTGGGCCCTCCCTGACCCATCGTCCTCCCCACTCCGTCTCCCCCCCCCCCAAAGCCTTTCGGGCCTCCCTGGGTGAGTGGAAGTATTTGCAAACACCATCATTTTGTGCTGATTGAATCCATCTTCTGTAACAGCATTTCAACCTCTAATTCCTCCTAAATACCTTTTGTTTTGAAATCACTTGTCCATATTTTAAGTGAACTTGTTCACCTTTTAAGTGAACACCAGAAAGACCCATCAGCAATTTCCAGTAGAGATGGAAGAGGGAAAGTGAGTGGATTATCAGCACTCAGGTAGCACCTGCTGTCTGGCTGGGCTTAATGCATGACAAGCTTTGGATACAACTTTGTGGTGCTTGACCTCAGAGCAAAAGTTCATTTGCTTAAAGACATGTCAATGTAAATATAGTTGGATTTGTTTTAACACCAAATCACCTGGTGCATCAGGCTCTATTTAAAGCAGCAGAAGGGGATTCAAAGATAATTGAACGTAACTTTAGGATGTTTTGACTCCAAGCACACGGGGCCAGTCCCACCTGAACCAGCTCATAGCGGGTTTCTGGTGGATGCTATCAGCTACGATGGCCAAATTGCAGCGTGTCCAGCCACATCTCCTCCCACCTTCTGCAGCAAATGTCAGTAAGAGAGAGGTGACATGCATACAAAAATTACAATTGAAAAAGTGAAAATACTGTTCCAAAAGTGACAAAAACAAGCAATATTTTGTTCAATGAAATTAACTGGGAGGGGAGGGGGGAAAAGGTGGTGTGACTGCCTACCATGCTAAAAATTAATCTGTTCCCAGTTAATTTTTTTAAATTATTTTCCTCTCTCTTTGTGCTAGCACAAAGGAGTTCTAGTCCACACCACTCATCCTAGGTGTCTCGTCAATCTAAATAAATAATAGTTTATTCATTGCATCAACCCAATAGCATCATTATCCTCAGTCTTAGCATCAGGAATAAAATTCAGTGGAATTTTGCAACAGGGAAGAGAAATAATGAAAGTTTTATGTTTCTGAGGCTCCAGTGGAATACCAATGAGAATCAGTATATCATTTTTTGCTCAAGCCACAAAAACTGCACTTTTCTTACCAAGACACAGATCAGAGATCACATTCCTATCATTTAGTTTGGGTCCCTGTCAGAACAGAAGCCTTTAGAGGATGACCTGTAGACTGACGATATTAATGAAATGGCCCAGGCACACAGAAATGGAAAGCAAGGGTTGCCTTCTTTTCTTGTAATACGAGAATTAACAAAACATAACAATTTCTGCAAAATATACTGCGAATTTTAATATAGTTCATTGTTTCACACTCTACATTTCTTTGCACTTTGAGTGATTTAAAACAGGACCATTTTTCACCTGAATTCAGGAAACATTCTCCATTGGCACCAAATTGCCATGCCTGCACAATGAGTTTAATGAATTGCTTACACAGGTTGTGTAGCCTCAGTGTAAGTTTGGTTTATGTAAAGGACACATTAAAAATTGGAATGTTTTGGGGGAAAAGGCAGGGCACTTTCCACTTACCCTTCCAGACCCAATGATATTATTCATTCTCAGCAGCTCCACTGGTTACTCTGCTAATTTCCCTCCAAAAGAATGCTCCTTTGGGTGCAATATTGAAGTGTATATGTATGTCAACTGCCGCACAGGCTTCCAAATGCCCACATTGATCCAAGATACCATGAGTCACTGTTGACAGATGAGGAACATTCACACAAAACCCCCGCTGAAAGTTAAAGGAGAACTCACATTTTTCCTTGATGGTCACACACTAACACATTGTGGTTAAAGGTAGACTCCAGAGATTTGACAAAAAAAATTAAAAATAATATTTTAAAGTTGCAATTCACCTAAAATTGAACAGGACACTGATTCAGTGTTTCCAAATTAAAGCAACACTGGGTGGTTCCAAATAAGTTCTAAAGAGCCAGATTTCAGCTGATAGACATTGGTATAACTCTATTGCTCTATTGCTTTTAGTAAACCCAAATTAATTTACAGCAGATGTGGTTCTAACTTAAAGTCTTAAAGTGAGGTGTAGTAAGTATGTCTCTCAAACTCCTTATCATCTAGCAGGATTTTGATGAAATCTGGAATAAACTAACATCACAATAAAGTTTCTACGTGTTTATAATATTTGAAGACTAAGTAATACCCAAGAAAGACATTACAAAGCAGCATCATGACATTCCGTTGCAGACTACATTCATACTTCTAAAATAGCTGGGGAAATGACTCCTAGTCCTGATGATGAAGAGGTTTCCTACTGACACATACATATTGGAAAATCTTCAAGAATGGATATCTCTCGATCTTGAAATCAGTAAATCCTGAGCCTCCATGGAGCATTACCAATCAGTGTACAACCATTGCACCGCTTTTTCCAAAGTTAAACTTTTCCAAAGTTTTCAAAAGTTATTGTAACCATTTCTGTTTCCATTTGTACTGTCAAATAAATATTCAAGATAAAGTATTTGGGTTTGTTTTATTTTTTCCTTAAACAAATGTAATTCCAGCAGCAGCTGACATGGCTTCTAATATAATGGCAAACATTTGGGTTTATTTCTAGCTAGTTTAATTATGAAAGGCTTCAGGGTAGATGTGTTTTCTTTTTGTAGCCACTAATATTAATTTGACCTACTGGGGAAACAATTTCAAAATGTCAACATTTGCATGCCTGAACCCTGCTATGAACTAAAAGGATTCATGTGCAGAGGTCCTGCCTCAAGCTGTGACACACTACTTACCTCCTCAGAGGGAGTTAACACATTAATTTGAACAAATGAAATAAGAACAGCCAACTCTCCATGGTGGTCAGAGGAAAAGTACCCTGACCATAGTGGCTGACTGCAGTTTAAGTGGCATATTGCTTAATTAAACTGTAGTACAACAGCTGAATAAGGAGTGCATAAACACCCCACAAAAGAGGAGGTCTTCAAGCTTGGAGGTATATATGAATGTAGTACCCAGTTCCCTAAAAGGAAAGTTACTGTTGCCCTTTTTAGAAGCATAAGCTTTGAGATTTAAGGCAATAATTTACACATTTGCTGTATATGTTGCTTTCTGCAGATGTATATTCCAGAAAGCACTCCTGAGATTCAGATGCTAACAAGTTTGAACAGAAATCTGGTAGAAAGGTCCGCAAGTTGAGGAAGCTTGCATCTGCTCCACTGCTTAGTTCAACCAGTTCGTGACCCTTGAGGTCTAATCCAAAGCCAAGCAAAGGCAGTGGGATTTTACTGATTTTGCTGAAAACTGAATCAAGCCAATGGATTAAGGGTATGGTTCCTACAGGACCTGTGTTTTCAGGAACTTCCTCCAAAACATTTACCCTTATAACCTCAGAAATATTTTTTTAAAAGTATGCACTTTAAGCTAAAACACAGGGTCCCGATGGATGTCACTAGGTAATGCTCTTATGCACAGTGCTCCAAATACATTTCTTATCTTGTGATTAAATGTTCAATCCAACATGCTTTGCAATGATCTCTGTAGGGAAAATATAAGCAGTGGGAGTTTTCTATTTTGCCTTAGTCTAACTCATGTGAGTTGAGAGTGGTTTTTGGGAAGTGGGATTTGGTGTTGGTTCATGCATGTCATATGCATGTCCTACTGTCTCCCATGCTATTTGAGAACTCTGTTTCAGAATAATACTAAAATAAGGGATGGTATGCACTATACCTAACTTGGATAGCTGATCTGGGCCTAAGTTTTAGTTGTGTCATAAAGCAGTTTGCCTAAAAAAAAAGTGTTATGTAGGTCAGTGGAAGTTGCGAGGTAGCCCTGAAGATCTCCACAAAGAGATCAAGTCTGCTTAAATTTAAGAACCTAAATTAAATGCATCAAATCCCATTTCATTCTGCAAAAGAAATATCAACATTAAACTGGATTGCAGTATTTTAATTATAGGTATTCATCAATTGTCATGACTTAGGTTAATATGTATATTTTTGTATGTTATTCTTACTTTGTTCAGTGTGCAGAATGGACGGAACATCAAATTTATCTTTCTTTTTGATTTTTTTCAGCATTTGCCCTAATGACTACATAGCCTTCAAATGCTAGTCTGGAACAGAGAATTATTAAATTGCTTTTTGTCTTTCCTATGGCAAAAATCTGAGTCAGAAACATGATTCAGTGAAGAGAAGCCGTTGTGATTCCTAATTTATGTAGACACAGGAAGAAAGAAAACAGAAGTACCCTAAAATAATAGGCATTCGATTTGACTCAACAAGCCCTGATCTTTGAGAATACTTAGCATGATGAGATACATGATTTCAAACCACAACCCCACGCTCTGCCAAGTGCAGAAATACGCCTGTGGATCCACAGGGAAGGTAGCTAGATAGCCAGAAAAATTATGAACTCTCTGTCAGTGACCATCTAGCACACTGCACACAGGAATTATAGAGCAGCAAGATAATAATTTAGATATCCAGGAGAAGAATCAAGTACCTTAACCTTTTTGTCCCCTGCCTCACTCATCACACAGATATTAGATTCTGCAATAAATGAAGTAAGGGTGTTATACACAACAAGCACCTCTGATCTCACCTTGCTTCTTTACCCAGCCCTATTCTATGCATCAAGGGAAGCAGAAGTTCCTTAGAAATAACAGACAAAAATTGTGTAATCAAAGGTTGCATGGGACTGCTGCAGTTCCAAAATGACATGGGCTGCTGGATCCTCCAGTCGTGTGAGGAGAGCAAGGCTTCCTCTCTGGAATTCAGACCCAGTGGTAGCGGTAGTCCAGGCTTTATTCCACAGATTCACATCCAGAAGTGATTGTGTTGGCCAAAAAATTCCAAATAGAAAGAAGCAGGATGCTCAGCATGTAAACCTTCAGTCCAAATTATTATAGGTTATGAGAAACTGAAACCATTGATTTATCACGTTTAATTAGCGTTCAAATAGTAAGGCACTTAATATGAAGAAGTGTATGAATTTTTCTAGTCTTAAAACTTAGCACACACCCACCTCCTACTGAAGTCAACAGCATTTAGCTCCTGATTTAGATTATATACACTAAAATGTTTCTGTAAATCAGGAATATAGACTGTTTTAGAATTAGTTGAACATACTGCACATTTTACTATGGAGTAAAAGCAAAGTGAAATGGACAACCTGTAGTTTCCTCACATTGGAAACCTCCGTATCTGCATGCACATCCTAATTCCTGTATAATCCTGAATGGTTTACCTCTTAAAATAAACAGACTCTACCTTATGTCCTTACTGGATTACTGTGAGTAGGATGTTTACATAAAGGATATAGCTAAGTATTCACTGAACATAACAAGAGCGCAATTCATTCCCATGCATTAGAGCCCATTATAATTTGGTGGCTATATTTAAATAAACCAACATGTAACTATGCCAGCAATTACTATCTAATGTTAATACTCTGATTGTGTCCAATCATTCCCCTCCAGAGTTTGATTCATTGAAATGTTTATCTATCTGCACTACCACTACCCATGGAGTGTAAATATGAAGATGAGGATTTTGTGTGAGAGAAAGTAAGCATAATTTATTGTCCAGGTGTATTAGACATCAATTTAGTAAACATCATTATTTTCACAACTAATAATACTAATTACACTGTGCTTTACCCTTCATGCAAAGATCTAGCCACACTCTAATAAACAATAGGACATGAGTCTCAGTCATTTATTGGGACAGTGCAGAAGTGTTTCAAAATGGAAATAAATGTTTTAACTCTTCTTTGTACTATCCTAATCGTGGAATATATCCATGACATGAAGCAAAAAATCCTGAAGTTGTGCTGACCTGAGCCATGGGGAACCGCAATGCTGAGTGCCGTTTTAGGATGACACAGCATCACAGGACTGGAACTTACTGTGCCTGAGCAAGTAATGTCTGTGGAAAAAAGAGACGGCTAAGGGGTGATCTAATTGTTGTCTTCAGTTACCTGTGGGGGGATTATAAAGAAGAGAGAACCAGACTCTTGCCACAGGTGCACAGTGAAAGGACAAGAGGTAACATGCACAAGTTGCAACAGGGAAATACTGAATGGGATATAAAGAAAAAAAGTCTTGACTGGAACAATAACCAGAGAGGTTATGGAGTTTCTGTCCTTCGAAATCTTCAAAACTTGACTGAATCAGACACAAAAACCCCTGACCTAATTCTGAATATCATCTTGATTTGAGCAGGAGGTTGAATTAGTTGCTTCCAATCATAATTTTTTTCCCTATGAATTAAGTGTACTGATTTTGCTTTGATAAATTAGGACCTAACAAAAAATAACAGGGCATTACAGGCATGTTCCTCCTGTTATTAAAAACAAAAACCCCTAAAGCTCATTAATCTCTCTTAAAGCTGATTTTTCCTGAGATATTCCTGAGGGTAAGAATTTCCTTACTGTAAGCAACAGCAGAAAGCAACCAAACGGGCGACAGGAGATAGGGCACATCCTGATCCTTGTAGAGCAGTTGAGGGATACAGTGGAGTGTAAATACTACTGCTTCTGCATTGCTGGGCAAATGAGGATCCATAGCTTTCATTGAAAGAGAGAGGACTGAAATCCCAAATGTTGTATTGTAGCATATGCCTGTCAGATATGTCAGATACAGGAATTCAGATGTAATTTCGGCCAGATTCTCAAATAGCGTAAGTATATTGCAATAAAGCTATGTAGTTGTTAATCTACTAATCATGTTTTCATTTGGCATCCTCTCATATATTCTCAACACAATCTCTTTCTAAGTAAACACATTTACAAATCATGCAAACATGAACAGGCAATAGTTGCTCTGGATTGATATTTTCTGCAAAATAGTCCTCCATCTCTTTCATCTAAATTTAGTCTTCAGGTAGAAAGAAAACATCACATATTGTTATTACTGCTGTTTGCCTTTATTACATTACCACATTAAAGGTCCCTGTGAAAAATTTTCATGAGACAATGTGGTAAATACCAGATAAAGGGGGCACAGGTAAACACCACCTTAATGGTGGTTAAGTAACAATCTCAGCACACTGAACAAATTTTGGCCCTTTTGACCTCATTGTTCCCTAAATCTCACTCTAGCTGCTGGACAGCATGTGTATCACAGCCATAAAGAGCCCAGTGAGACTTAACAAGCACAAATAGGAGTTTCATAGTCTACTTTGCAGAAGAATAGTCTGGAAGAAACAGTGAAGGTACTTACTGAGTTCAGAATGAAAAAAAAAATACTGTGCTAACATTGTAATACGGTATGGCTATTCAAGAAACAAGGGAATGTTGTTATAGAAAGACAACAGAACTGCAGCGTTAAGAGTAACTAATTCTCCTTTTATGGCCTGTTACTGCATGGCTGAACATTGCCACTAACTTTGTATTTTCAGAACATACTGAATTTAAGACTCTTTTGTTCCATTTGCAGCCCACATGCTGACACAGCATCTCATCTCCTATTGTTCTAACTTAACTATTATCTGATACATTTGATGTGCTGAAAGATAAAAAGCACAAAGATTCCAGTTACCTTAGAGATAGCAAAAGAAGAATTACTTAGCAAAAGAACAGCTGAGAAGGGGCTGTTTCTGGCAGTTTCACTCTGGTGTGTGTGTGAGACCCACAAATGTGAGTTCAGACCCTGTAAGCCAGGAGTCTTTGTTGGGGCTCTGCTGTGCACTGAATGATCTCACCCTCTCCTGACTCCCACACACGGAGGTATACAGGGAAGAGCAGGCTCAACCAGTCTTAAATTCCTTTGACAGTTCAGACTCCAGATAGACTCTGTAGCAGTGGGGAAGAAGCGTGGCTCATAGCAACAGTTAGAGAGCTATGTTTTGAAGAAAAAGATTTATTCAAGTTTAATAAATGCTTCTACTGTCATTTTCCATGGATGCTAGTCCTGGTGATGAGCAAACAATGACCTCGCAATGGAAAACTGGCTGCTAAGAAACTTTTTAAAAGCCTGTAGCATCTGATAAGGTATGGTGCTAGGCACTGAAAATTTTTGAGAGACAGCTGTTTCTCAAAGTCTGAGCCCATATAGCCCCAGCCTTATAACTCAGCTATTTTATCTAGGATAGACATAACCAAGCTGTAGTTCATCAGTATTGCATTGACTTGACTTGTACCAACAATCTGGAGAAGCTCTCAAGAAGTCTTGTTCTAGCAAACTAATTTAAAAAAAAAGAAAATTTGTGCTGTTTGGTTTCCCCATGTAATCATGAGGAGTAAGTTTCACGGGTGTGGCAAAAAATGTGAAGTAGATGACCTGATAAAAATAAAACTCTAACTTTTTTTTGGAAAACAGAATAGGGCATGGGCTAACTTCATCGTTAGGATCACAGCAGAAACTAGGAATCTCCATAGCTCTTCAAGTGATTGTATTACCTACTAAAAAGGAAATTTCAATGAATACATGGTATAAAAACCAAATTGCTAAAGAGTGAAAGTTCTTTTATTGAAACAAAATTGTGCTGTGGTTCCAGGAAAGACGAGCATTCTTAGTTGGGTTCACGAACAAAGGATATCAAATGAAGGCAGGAGGAAATAAAGCCTGACTCTACATGATGTGTGCCAACTGTGGTCTCATAAAGCCAAGAAATCTTGGAATGCTTTGAGTATGTAATATTTTTAGAGCTCTAATAAGGCACACCTGAGCTCCTCTTTACCACATTTAAAGATATGTGCCACAGAAGTTAGATTTTGCTATGCATTTTGGCCTATTCCAGTAACCTGTAATTAATAAGCACTCATGTGGAGGAGAGCAGAACACTCAGTTGCCTGTTCAGATTCCTCTGAATTACTCCCACATACTTTTCTAAAGTGCACAACATATAGTAATGTTCTTGAATTATTCTTAAGTCATTTGGCTAAGAAGAGAAGATGACACTGCTACGTCTGCCTTGTTGAAATCAAATATTCTTCTATCTATCTCCTACAGATGTTCTTCCTCAATTTCTTGACTTACTGGAGTGTCTGTGTACACCAGCTGCCTTCCTTCAGCATCTCCACAATTCTGAGCCAGAGTGAGAAACAAACCTGTCTCTACCATTAATATGATTTATTTTCATTTTACCTAACTAAGCAGTGCAATAAAAGAGAAAACTGTAAGAATTGAGCTCCTCCATACTAGCTAGAATAACCTTACTGTCCACCCTGCTATTCATGTATTGGTATCAAAAGTCATACTGTACACAGGGAAGTCAAAATGAGCTATGATAGCATGAAGGAACTGAGGGAACGTTGGTTTCACTCCATCCAGTTTGGGTGCAGGAAGAGGTGATGTTACCCAGAAGCCAGATGCAGTCCCAGCAGCTGCCAGAATAATCGGATCTCAATACAGAATATATGTGAACCAGAGGTACAATATACATAGCCAATCATTTGGAACAATCATGTGCCAAATAATTGTAGTAGCACAATAGCAGAAAAAAGCATGGAATCAAAATACATGCTGGGTGGTATCGAAACACAGGAGGACTAGAAAAAAGTTCAAATACCTCCAGTTTTACAAGGAATCCAGTTATGTTTTGATTAAAATAATAATCATCCAAAATTATATTAAAATTAAATGCTGTCTGCTTTTAAGTCAAGGAATTTAGTTTGTATGTCATCCAGGAGTCAGTACACCAGTACAGAACACATGTAATTATTCTATCCCAGGCAGAAATTGGGCTGGCACTTTCTGTACTAGCTGATCTCCTATAATCTTTATGATTATTTTCTGCTAGAGTATATTGCAGTACTGATCCCTAAATACTCACACTCATTGCCTACTAAGGCAACATCTTATTGCTGACTTCAACCACCTAATGGGAGGCTATAGAAAAGGCTGATGAGGACTCTCCCTGAAGTACCCAGTGACAGGACAAGAGGCAACACAGCAAATTTTGATCAGAAATCAGGGCAAACTTCTTCAGCATGAAGGTGGTCAAACACTGGCATAGAGGCCCAGAGAGGCTGTAGGATTTCCAACTTGAAGATACTCAAAAGTTGCCTGGATAGAGCCCTGAGCAGCCTGATTTAGTCAGCCCTGCTTGGGGCAGGGGTTGGATGTTAAACTAGATGACTTTCAGAAGTCACTTACAACCTAAATTATGCTGTGATTCTGCAATAACTGACACACCTTCCCACTGTCACCATCTATCAGGAGAAAGCCAAAGGCTTAGGATCATATGGACATCTCTCATATCCATTTTCTCATGCCGTTACTTATATTCTCTTTTTAACAGCTAATATAGTTTTCACATAGACATTCAATCCTTTTTTTATATATATATTCCACCACTTCTCCAGCAGTCTACATGGTAAACTTCTTTCCTCAAGCAGGAAGGCACAAGCATGATGATGAATTAGGGTTTTCTGTCATGGCACATAGGCACCTAAAACAGAATGAGTGAGCTAGCAAAGCAAGCAAAAATATCCAAATAATGGCAGTGTTTGTGTACTATGTGCTATGCAGCTGTGAGTAGACACTCTTAGGACTTATCGAGTCCTATGAAAAGTGAGATCTTGTAGTTCAGGGAAAACTATTGCAACTTGTTAAAATTAGAAATTCAGATGAAACTAAAACAAAATATTTTCTCAGTTTTCTATCAGTGAAAACTCCAGTACTTTTGCTGCTGCTGTTGTTGTTGAAATAAAGAGATCTCAGGAGCACAAGAACACTGTGGGGGTGGATACAGAGAAAGTGGCAACCATAGACACAACTTCAAGCAAGCAGGTTCAAACTTTAATGACCTGTGTAGGAAGATAAATGAGACTTCAAGAGAAAAGAGCACTGTTAGCATGAGGATGTTCTTAGGTGCGGAAGGCAAGCACTCTCAGTGCTGATGAATCGGTAGCTGACAAAGAGGTACATCTTATGATAACTATGTAAAACCATGATATATTTTTCCTGCTAGTTTTTTGTCTTTCATCGCATCCCTTTGAATAAATCCTTAATGAATATCGTGTTCTGTTTGAAATCAGAGAAGAAAAACAGCAAGCACACCATTGCCACTTATCAATCACATTATTTTATCTCTCAATTAGCCTTAATTTAATAATTGTATTATTTTCACTTCTGTTTCAACTTTAAGGGCTTCTATTGCAAATACTGTGTTTTTGCAGGTGGTTTAGGTTACCAGTAATTTTCAGTAAGAGCTCTTTTCCATCTTTTTTCTTCTTTTTTCTGAAAGCTCTTCTCTATACCATTATTTCATCTAATCATCAGCCTTCCTGGAAATATTAATCATTATGTCTACTGGACTTTCAGAAAAACCTGCGTCGAGTTTCTTCAAATTGCTTCTCTGTTTATTTTAGCCACAGTCTGAATAAAATTATTTGAATAAACAGGTCTGAAGCATATCCTGAATTGTACAGTTGGGATATGAACCTGAAATCCAACATAATTCCTGGCATTATACTAATAGTATTTAGTAGAAAGAAAAAATTGTATTAAATTATAAGTGCATGTGGAAAGAAATTCTGTATAGCTAGCTACATTTTCCATAGTAAAATACATTTTATTATCCTTTATTTCTTATACAGAAGGCCATGAGTCTAATCTGATAAGAACTATGAGAGTTTTGCCACAGCATTTTTTTGGCTGATCATATACTCCATCATTTGCATGTCATTTAGAAGTAGTCAGCTGAAAATACAGACTTAATGTGTGATGTGCAATTCGGTGACATCATGTTATGTAGAAGAAGCAACAAGGTTAACATTATAGAATATCTAGTCTTAAAAAGCTGATGTCAAACCAAGCCTAAATACTACAGCGCTTTGTGGGACATGGCACTTCAATGGCTAAGTTACCTATGTCCAACTTATTCCAATTTAGGCCAGAAGAGTGATCACAGTTTTGAAGCTCCACTGTGAGATTTCTAAGCTCTCTCATTTGCCATCATTTCTTTGCAATATGTGGCATGAAGCCCTCTATGTAAGCCTATCACAGATGGATGGACGTCACCTTGATGAACAAGCACATGTGGTCCTTATCATTTCTCCATTTCAGACCCCCAAGAGAGTTTCTGCGTTACCGATTACAGTTTTCATTTGGTCCTGTATTCAGCAAAGTGGTCTGATCTAAAACTTTGTATTCTGAAGACTCATATATATTTATATCTCCACAGGGACAGAAGGTGTTAATGAGAGCACAGTTGTAGTTCTAGGAGCTCACAAAACTTACGTAATTATTTTGGCGGTTCAGGGAACACACAAGGACATTTCGAGATATCGCTAGATTAATATGGCTTGGCATGGAAAGTGCTTTGACTCCTGGTCTGTGTTTGTGCAAGTGGCTCAGCCTGCTCTGTACAAGGGGTGAGCTGGATAGAGCTGTGGCAAGGGTATCCACACTTATTATTAGGCTTTAGCTATTGCCTATAATTAAAAACCAACTGGCCTGATATACGTCTCATAAAGTAACAGCTACAAAAGTGCTGGCACTAACAGCTCACACACAGTATTTACTGTTTCAAATTTTACAGGTTTAGAAAACAAAAGGGTTGGTTAGCTAAACAAAACCAGTGTAAGAAATAGGCCAATATATTCTGAATAACAACAGCATAAAGCTCGTTTAGTTGAATTACAGAATAGCTTTGTTTTGCTCATTGAGCACTATTGATTTTTTGGCATGGAAGAAGAAAAAAAAAGAACAGATGGTGAAAGAAATAAATTAAGCTGCTGGTGATAGAATACAATATCACACTGAATTATAAAGAATGATGAACAGAAATCCCTTTAAACAGGCGCTTGCACTCAGTATAAGAGGTTCATATTGTTGAAGTTCATATCTGATTATTTTGGTTTATTTTCTACTTATTAGAGTTTTTACGTTCAATACAAACCCCAATATGAATTCAAAACAGAAATCCAAGGCAATGTACAAGAGATTCACTGTGTTCAACCATAAGGCAGAGCTTCTAGTAATGTTCTAAATGGTATAGAATTGTAAAACCAATCAAACAAAAACTATACTTTTCGTTCTCAATAGTCCTTATTCCTCATTGCGGATTTGAAGGAGTGTGTGTATGGCCAAAGCCTTGACTACATTTTCCAACTCTGCTAGTTTTAATAAAAAAGTGTTCTCTCTCCTCTTGAGATCTTGCTTTGTTTATATCCTTAGACTTTAAGAACAATAAACTGCTACTGTTAAAATTCAATGCATTTAAGGAAAAAAAAATATAAGATGTGTTGATGTGAGTGGCCAAGAACTGCTATGCAAGGTAACCTTATTTTGAGAAGCAAAATTACAAAGCCAGACTTTGTCCTGATAAAGTGACTGCAATTCTCTTCATATCAGTAGAGACACATTTTTCAGGAATTCTCAGTTTGACTCTTTCAGTGATAATGCTCCCCTTTTTTAATGTGACCCAATCAGCCTTTGGGTCACAGGCACATTATCAAATGTGGTGGAGAGGTTTATTTTTCACATACTGAAAATTATTTTGCCTCACAATGCTCTCATCTTTCTGTAAATTAATGTTCCCACAAGCCACAACACTATGTGGTAAACAGAAGTCTAATATCAGTGTAATTGCCTCAAGAGAATTACAACTCTGTCCTAAGTTAGTGAAGACAAATCCCCTGTAATGTCCATGGTCATCATTCATTATTAATAATATCAATACTTTTCATCCTTCAGCCTCCAGACAAGGTTCAAAGATGATTTGGTAGCACTAGCTCCATTTAGCAGTTGAAGCATGAAGAAGTTTAATTTGGTTTTGAAGGTACAAATCATGGTTGGGGACTAAGCTCCTCTTACTGAAAAATTGGTCTGAAGCCTTGCACTCCACTTCTGTGAGATTGCTGCTTTAAACTCTATGGAAAAGTCACTTTGTCAAGCCCATAGTCTCCTTTTGTACTTGCTTTTTATAGAGATGTGGAGAAGAAATGGATATCAAAATGTCTGGATTCACTTTATTATGGATTTTTAAAGCATGGGTCTATGTTCCCAAGCTTTACACTATCTGGTTCTACTTAATTTGTTTATTTAAGACCCATTTAGAGAAACTATATTCACATCCCTAGGAATATTTTAGGCCTATGTCTCTTATTACAGAGCATCAGTTCCTATTCTGCTTCTTGCTGCATTTCCTCATGGGCCACAGGGATGGGATGATCAATCTCCGTCGATAGGTATTGCTAGCCCTGATCATTAGTCAACACTTAGTTCATCAGACCCTGCCAATAGATGCTGTCTGTATGACCGGAATAATTTCCAAAACTCTGGGCCCAGCATCCCTGTCTCCAGACAGAAAATTTTCTCTATAGTTGAACCCTACAGTAGACAGAGCTTCTTATTCCTGAACAATTTGTATGGAGAAAGCATACTGACAACTGCATTAGACATCTTAGCAAGCTCAGAGTTGATCTTTGAGCATGTTTTGTGGATGCACCAAATGGAGTTGGCATAATGTCATACATTTCTTGGGAGTTTTGTAATCACAGAAAATAGTAAGCTTTGGCTTCCTAAATGTTGTAACATACCTATATATGCTTCCTATCAAGCATGACAGACTAACAGCTAGGGTCATTTTCTACCAATCATGCAAGAAAATATGCTGTTCACTGCATATTCAGGACCTTAACAGTAGCTTGAATGGATCCTATATCAAACTGCTTTCCCAGACCACTGTAATATGCAGGTCTCTTCTGGCAGCCCTGCCTGGAATCCCTGTGACCTTCAAACTCATCTCGTTTGTCCAGCAAACAAGAAAATAGCCACAAATACATAATAGTCACCCATGCTGGGAAGCTCCTGTAGGAAAGGTAGCATGATTAAATAGGTGACATTTGGGTTATGCAGTGCAAACTTTTAACTTCAGTACATGCCTGGTGCCACTGGACCTCTGTCTCCTGATTGACCAAGTATGACCTTGAGCCAAACCTACAATGGAAATAGAAATGGCCATCCGCATTCTAAGGAAAAATGTGCCAAATTCATTGGAGTCATCATCAGCAGGAGAAAACAAACACCTGCTTGTATGACATAATTACAACTTGAGGAGCAGGTGACCACTGTCATGAATAATTAAGAAACCTCTGCACTGAATAAACTTTGCAAAACCTTCAGTCCTTGTGTTACAAGGCATCCCATGTCTGAGTTGTCTAACAATTAGATAGCAAAATCTGTTTGCTCTCATCACTCTTAGACTCGGTCAGGGTACTGCGCACCATCCTTGGAAAATGTTGGACAACATTAGTATCTTGCCAGATCTTTCTGATAACGATGGCAAGATGATTTCACCTGAAAGTCTCTCAGGTAAATAATCAAGATGACAAGACAGAAAATTCTTAGTTGAGATGCAAATAGAATCTCACGGCAAGAGAGATGAGCAGCCTTCTGATCCAGTGAAGTGAAAAATATCAGAAAAATGGTATGGCCTACTTCTTCAGGACACTGAAAACCACTATGTTAAGTAAAAGAAACTACTACCTAAGAAAAAAGATTGAGTAATATATTTCCAACTCTGAAAACTTTGGCTTGGTTTTCTGGCAAAAGGTTCAAGATTTTTTTTTTCTGATTTGCTTCTATCTCTCTCTAGTATCCAGGAGACATTATAATGTAATGTACTTGCAATATTTTTGTCTTATCTTATAATACATATATTAGAATATAGACATGCATATATACACTACAAAGTACAGAGACCACCTTGACATCTGATTAAAAGTGATCTATGAACTCTGGACGTGATTTAAAAAATGTATAGTGTGGGGCAGAGATGAGAAGAACACGTAACTTTTAAAAGATGAATAAGCAATATTATTTTGATTTGGCTTGTCTCTCTTGAAAGACAGTACTTTCAAAGGTGTTAAACATCCAACACTTCTGCTGTCTAGCTACCTTTGAAAAATTGAGGTTCAGAGCTGCTTTAGAAATATCAAAGGATATAGATAAAACTGAATATAATTTGAAATGAGTCAATCAAAGAATCTAAAAATTCATTATCACTTTGTCCTGGTTTTTCTTAGAAGAACTGTAAAAATTGCTGCAGAGGTAAGATGGCAGAAAACAAAAACTAGCAATAATTGGCAAGGAGTTGGGGATGTTGGGCTCTAAAGGAACGTGGTTACTTTGTGCCTTCTTCCGTAACATCAACTGGATTGTGATGGTGGTAGAGGGAATATAAAAAGGGAGGAAGAGCTGGTACAGACGTACTCTGGAACAGAACTGTGCAGGATTCAGCTCCTGTTCCTGTCTGAAGTGCCCTTGTAATCTGTTGCTAGGCTTGAAATGATTCAGAGTGAATGTTGCTTTAAATGCCTTCTTTTGCTTAGGTCCACAGTTATGTTTGGTTTGGAAAAGCCCAATATACTGAAACTCTTTTATGATTACAAAAGAGCATTAAAAGACTTTATTTGCTGAAAAGAAATAAATACGGAAATTCTCAGTGTTTATTTTCCTTCTTTATACCTCAACTGTTTTTTCTCAGCTGTCAATCTCAGTAGCATCTGCTAAAGCTCCTTATTTTTACTCCTCAAAAATAAAATCAATTTATACTTTTGTTTGTTTGTTTGTTTTTCCCCATTTAAAACTTGGATAATTCAGGACTGATGTGGTTGTGTCCTTTTCCCATGTCTCCCAAAGAGCCACAGTATGATTTGGCCTGACCACTTGTCCTACGGTGTCTCAGTTCCCTGCCTACTTCAGGGCTGGCTTGTTAAATGGACTGTCAGGTTTTCCACACAGAAACACTGTTTTGCATCGTACAGTGGCATCCAATCTTCATGGGGATATTTAATTTCTCCTGTCATACAAATAACAGTACAAAAGTAGGGCAATGAATGGAAAAATGAAGAAAGCAAAATTAATATAATCTCAAAAAAAGCGTAACAAAGACTCAGAGCATTGTCTTCCCTGAAGTCGATACATTTTCTCCTCATACTAATCTACTTCTGCTTATAATATTATCTGTTTTGTGCTAGAGAGGTCTCCAAACTATTGCCTTGGCAACCAATAAACATTAATCCATGTGAGATTTTCCTCTTGAAGTACTTTCTATATTGGAAATGTTATGTAGGAGGTAAATTTCACTGGAACTGGAAAAGATGTGCCGATGATTTGATTCACATTTTTTCTGGATTTTGCAACAAAACACAGTCCTGGATATTTCTTATGTGAGAACAAATTCACTATCCATCTGATGGAACTGGCTCCGGTGGGAACGCCTGGACCGTACATTTATCTGCCCTAGAAGACTCGCAGCACCCTGAGTAGTCTAACATAAGACACAATACAGTTCACTCAAGGCCCAAAGTAGCTTGTGTAACACCAGGTCCTATTCTGCTTTATGTTACCATTCTTAATTCTCAGTTATCATGCATATTTAACAGCTCAGTTTCAAGGAACCAAACCAAGGGTTGCGTTTAGCTGGCAAACGCCTGTGCAAAAATTGGCCTTTGCATCATTCCTGTATGTTAAAGCACTTTCCAGCTTGCATAGCAAGAGCCAGTGCTGTTGACGTACCGTTTAAAAAGATTTTGTCAGAAATGCTGGGCAATCAAATAATGTTGCACCTTGGCCTGTCCCCTCGGGTAAGGCCAGCTGTCGGGGTCGAGCTCAGAAAGAGAACTAGTGTTGTAACATCAGCTATAACCAAAGACTGGCCTGGTTTGTAGGCCACCGAAATCAATAGGAAGACTGTTATCGAATTTAATAGGCTTCAGATTGCACCTCCATAGAGCAATAGCGAGGACTTGAATTACATCCAGAATCTCATACAGACCAAGGCAGTAGCAAGCAGGCACAACCGGTTTAAAGGACTGATCAAAGCCCAGTGATGTCTTTCCAAAAGCTTTGAACAAATGCCACAGAAGGAGAGCAGTAATCCAAGAGGAAGGTGACAGAGGTTTAGGATGACTGTGGTGAGGCCCACATCCTAATGCTGTTGCACAATGCACACTTGAAAGTCGAGTTACATCGAGAATATTTTATTCATAAGCACAAACACTTTGGAGCATTTGTCAATGTGAAATAACACATTGCTTGGGTCTCTGAAGACATGATGTGAACCATAATGTGTGTTATTTCAAAATAACACATAGCTTGTCACTTATTATTACTGTAATAATCTGTATTTGAATGAATCAGCAATGGCAATGTGTACTTACATCAAGGAAGGAGCAACTCCAGCAAAGGAGAAATTCTGTTTTTGTATTCCTTATGGAAAATAAAGGAAACGTTTTGTAAATAAGGACCATTGTTCCAGACTTACCTCCTGAAGAAAGGTTAAACCCCTCAGAATGAGTAGATGGTTTCCTTAACATTCAAACACAACATGGGATTAACTTTTCAGAAATGTTTTCTATGCCTAGTAACACTCATATATTCATCTATGCCAGAGCCTAGGGGACTGCACAGCTTGTTTTGGAAAACAGTCATTCTTCTTGTGTGACACCTGGAAGTCCCCTGATAATCTATAGTGTTCCAGTCGACTGATGAACAAACTACACCTGAAACCACAGATTAAAAATTAAAAAAAAAAAAAGAAAAAGAGGAGAATGCACAAAGAGTTTCAGCACTAATCAGAATGAAAATGAAACTGCTTCTCAACAGCAAAGTGAGACAAACATGTCTTTTCATATTGAAATGAATGTATGTAACAAACTTGAATAATTTTGCAGCCTTTATATCTAGAGAACTGTATAACATGAAGATGACATGTAAGGGAGAAATTTTGAAAACTAAAATTGTCAGCTTTTGAATTTTATATGTAGTTGAATAATCACTTAAAGAATCTTTAAGATCAAGAGGAAGTTTAAAAAGTGATATTTTTAACTAACACCACCTTTTTTCCTCCCTCTAAAAGGAAGAGGCTTCTAAAAAAATTCACTTCTCAGTTGCAAAAGTAACACAGTCAGAAAGGTATCTTTCAAGTGACTAAATTTCTTGGGTTTGTGAAATTAGGCTGGGTATACTGTTAAGGACTTGTTCAAAGTTTTTTTAAAAGTTTTTTTTTAATTGCTTTCTTACCAGAAAGCAAGAGTAAGGCTTTTTTCTTGGTACTCAGATGTTTGTTTGAGCCTTGAACTAAATACTTGTGTTATTTATCTGTTGTACTACTTGTTCTGAGAAGTCCAGATAGAATCTCATTGCGCAAAAGCGTAGTCCTTGCTTCCAAAAAACATGCAATGTCAATGGAAAATAAAACAAATGTGTACAAAAAGTAATGACAGATTGGAAGCTGAGGCAGAGATATCATTTGACGTCACATAGAAAGTTTGTGTAAGATCCTGGAATTGAAGATCACCTATCAATTCAGAGTTTTAGCCACAAGACCAATCTTCCTGACATTATTAACATCCTTGAAACCTGAAGGCTAACACATATCTCACCTTATCAATGTCTTAAAAGCTTTATTCTTTAAAAGTAGAGCAAAGTTCTGTTAAGCAAACTGTAACCAATAACAATACTATTTTTTTAATAATATATTAAATTCTATTAAATAATCAGACATAAATTTTTAATGCCGTTTTTGCTGCAATAAATGTTGAGGACTATGTTTGGACATAACACATAGCTGTATGTGTCAAGATGGTTTGGAGCTTCACAACTCACATAGGAGCTTTATGAAGCATGTTTTTCTGGGACGACACAGTTTCATAGCAGGAATAAGTAAAGCTGAGAAAAGCAAGGAATTTTTTTGTCTCAAGGGAAATTACAATATTCCAACATCTGTTTTCAAATTAAGACAAACAGTCAAAATGCTGAACTTTTCACAGAGTGGCAACTTAGAAAATAATGAAATCCAGCAATGCATAACTTTTGCTTTTGATCATTTTATCTATGTCTGTTCTGCTCTGGGTGTCCAGCTTTCTTAGGCTTAAACGGGGAAAAACAGTGCACGTACTCCACAGCCCAGCCGTGGCCAAGCCATATCCCCAGTCGAGAAGCCTGGAAATGCTTCTGGGTGTGTCCTCTCTTATATGGCATCCTCTGACACTGAACTGCATCTTATACAAAGGATAAACATGCCTCATCCCTGATTCGGACCTGTTGGCCAGGATTTGAGACTGGGCTATATGTTTTATGCTGTCCTGCTATCATATAAGCCTTATGCTGATTTCTGAGGTACTCTTAAATATTTTAATGGGAGTTACAGTCCTGTGCAGGAAAGAATGAGGAAGAAAGCAGCAAAACCACATGAAGCTCTTAGAAACCTCGCTGTTACCCTGAACACGCAGAGGTTAATGTCAGATGAATACAATATTATGTGCCATAGATCAGCACAACGATCCAAAGTGATGTTTTCATTTGGATAGAACTGGTGGAAAATTTTGATTAAATGGAAACTTCCTTTTTCATTGACAATTCATTTTGATGGAAAACGCCTGCCTAATCCTTGTAATACACTACCAGACAGTCCCACAAGGCAAATCCTCTGTTTATGCACGACTTAGAGAGAATGGTCATCAGCCAGGTTGCTTCAGTGCTTTGCCATCACAGCTCAGCTCTGTCTTATTTGGCAGCTCAAACCTGGGGTGCCAATTGCGGTGGCAAAGAGTGTGAACTGGTCAGTCACTCGTTTCACACATGCCACAGATCAATTCCTGTATGATAGTGCTTTTTCATTTACCACATATGCTGAACTGCATTTGACCTGTTGGCGAAAGGTTTCTTTTACCATTACAGTCATTTCAGCTGTGCAGTCTCCAGTCCGTACGCTGATTTATGGATGGATGGATTTGCATATGGCAAACATCCACACAGCTTTATAAGTTTGCATTTATGCCAATAAATGTAAAGTCAGGGCTATGATACTAGTATGAGTAATGTTTTTGTTAGAAATAGCTCTGTTTGGGGTTTTTGTTGTTGTTGGGGTTTTTTTTGTTTTGTTTTGTACTTTTTTTTAAATGCACGTAAGGATAAAATACCATTCCATTTCCAGTTTAAGACACAGGGACACTGCTAAAAAAAACCAGCCCTTTATTTCTTCTTCTTATTTCTTCTTCTTTATTTCTTATTTCTTTCTTATAACTGTTCATTAGCAGGTATATATGGGGATCATCTTGTCCCCGAGGGCAGGACTGAGCATGGATCCTGACACTGACGGAGGAATCTCCAGGCTGATCTTGGAGATGGGAACATAAGAACAGCAATATCCAGCCAGACCAAAAGCCAGTCTAATGCAGTGACTACTGGTGACCAGCCATGGATGATTAAGGAAAGAACACGAGAACAGGAGAAGACATAGTTCCTGATAGCCCTTATGTCAGAGCTGAAGAAAATTGTGCTAGGTTTTTTGGGTGGTATTTTGGTTTGGTTTTGGTTGGGTTGGGTTTGGCATTTTTGTGGTTGCTTTTTTTTTTTTTTAAATAGCATTTGATCTCTTCCATATCTGGCCTAATTAACTGGCTAATGCAGAAGGATCATGTTTGGGTAGTTTCAGTACCAACACTGCTAACACCTTGTACAAATACTAAAAGCCAATGTCCTCATTTTCAGAAATTTTTACTGTAAGCAAGCTGTCATTCTCTCCATAATGTACATGTGTATCTTCAATTAATGTTAACACTGTCTTGATGAAACATCGTGACAAATATTCATTCATTCTTTGTTTCCTGGTATGAGCAAAGGAGAAAAGATCCACCTCCCACCCACATTCTGTAACAGATTTAGGGATGTAAGACCTTTCATGCCTAAATCATCTACTATGCAACGCAAACGTTTACACCCACTGAAACACAAAACACATCATTCATTATTTTGAACCTTAATTTTGAATTAGACATTTACATTGAGGAACAGCTAAAAATAACTTGCAGCAGGGTGTGGCATAATTTTGCGCTATTTATGGATCTGGTCCAAGTATGGGTGTGTAAATAGCTTCATACTTATATACATTATGTAGGTAAAGCCATGCATGCACCTAAGGATACTTTCAGAATTCAGAGAGCTTGGGAAGTTTCTTCCCTCAGCTTAGCTTCACAGAGGCATGGGCTGATCTTAGCCAGACCCAAAAATCCCTTTGGAGGAGCAGTTGGGTGGGAGAGAGCTCCTGGTCTCAGTAGGACAAAGCAGAGGAAGGAGTTACCCGTATTGCACTTATGCTCCACATACCCTGCCACTGGCTAGCAACTTTATACAGATGTCTGATGTCTGTGTGTCCTTTAGCTATCGCTTGAACAGGCTCAGAGACTTTCTCACAGTAAGTGCCCTTCTTGATATATGAATCTTTTGTATATATGTTAGTATATAATGCAATTTCTACTTTGTAACATCATCCTTGGTCAGCACTAGAGAAGTGTTAGGAAGCCTCTGTTCCAAGACATCATAGACCTATTTACTAATAAGTTACTTTGTGGGTTGTTCTCTGATTGCTAACATAGTTTAAGTAATAGCTCCAATTAATTAAATCGATGCCCCTTACACTAGTGAAGGACTTCACAGCCAACTGCACCAGAGATCAGAAGTAATGCAAATGTGTTTCCTATTGGATTTTATGCCACAAATGGTTTCTTCTCCTATTTTAATAGAAAACATTCTTTTTGCTTCCTTCTTTAAATGTATACCTATCATAAAATGTAAAAAGTTTTATTGCCCCACCACCCTCTACTGTATTTGAGAATTTCTGCATTTTCTTTACATGTGACATAGGCGACAATAAATTTTAGGATAATAGAAGTGTCTGCACAAGTGGCTACATCTGAGTGGCTGCAATTTGAGATTTCTCTTGCTGTTTTGCAAAGAGCACTGAGAGCCCATTGACAAGATGTCTGGGGCGAGGGAGCACATGGTCCCGTGCTCGCTTTCCCACTTTGTCAGACCGATGTTTGAAAAGGAGCAGGGATTCCTTGCTGTCCTGCTAGCGTTAGCAGCTATTTGGAGTGGCAGGAAAGCAGCTCTGGAGTCTCCTGCTGTGGGGAGAACTCCTGGGCCCTCCCCAGTGAGCTCATGTGAGAAGCAGGCAGTAGCAACTTTCACTCAAAGTTCCTGGAGCCATAGCTACAGTAAGTAAGTAATACTCCAGTAAGGGATAAAAATTTCCACAATGCCGTGCCCTTTTTTGATAGATACGGGAATGGTTATTGAAACAGAACAACCGTGTTATGGAAACCCTATTCCAACATTGCAGTGTTATGTATCTAAAGTTACTGTGCCGAATAAGTGGAACTGTTTCAAGGCTGATTTGTGTCTAATGTGTGCTCTGTGTTACAGTCACATAGATGGACTTCTGCACAGAAGGTTTTAATGGAAAGACCTCTTAACAGGGAAAATGGGAGAGGGCTCAGAGAAGATATGACATTTCTTTGCTTGAAAACTCAGCTTAAACTTGCTTGGGGATTCAAAAATATCTGATCAAATTTCATATTGATACACATCCTTAAAAGGACTCAAAGATCCACCAGACTGAGTGAGGGTCTTTCGTAGTGACTCCAGTTGACATTGTATCCTACTGAACACGAGGATGCAATGACGCACAGCAAGGCAATGAATGCTCTTCTTGTGGTAGAGCACGGTGGAGCCATGGGATAAGCAGGATCAAGAGGGATTGTTACTGAATGAAAACTTTCATTTGGGAACAGAACAATATTTTGAACAGTTTTTGCCTCATTTCTTCCCATTAACTGGGCAGAGCTCAAAAATTTCAAGTGATCCTTACAATGGCTTGGTGGCGTTGGTTTATTATTTCATAAGTGAAGAAGAACTTGTATAACCTCCCAAAAGGGCACTTCATGCCGCAAGTGCCATGTACATTGAAATCAATGGGACTACTCATGTGAGTAGGAGTTTGTAACATCAGTTCTTTTTTTCGTTTTTAATCTCCTGGTAAATACCGAGGCAAATCACATTTCACTACAGGAATATTAGTGTGATTGAGCAAATCCCAGAGCCTTTGAATAATTGCCCTTTATAAATTCAGTGAATGAAATTGCATTTAACTTTGGCTCTGTGAATTCTTTTCAGCACAATGTAACCAGATCAAATTAGTGCACAGAAGCTTTTTGAGAAAGAAAATGTGTGCTGTAAATGATTACAAGGGTGACACAAGGTATTTACTGAATTATGGAGCTTGAATGAAATACATCATGGTATTTCAAGGTAAGTAGATGGAAACTATAAAACAATATTGGGGGAAATGGTATTGGTAAACTAGAGCAACGGTCCCATGTTATCTCATGATTAAGGGGTAGGTACGTAATTCACATCACCTTTAGAGGTGAACTTTACTTTGGAAACATTTTCTAGTCCTTGCGCCTGCCTAATCACAGTTTTTGGAGCTGTTTCAGGCATAAATGGCTTAGTAAATCTTTCTCTCTCCATACATACACATGCCAATTCTATCTAAGCAGACACGAGGTACAATAAAACATGTAGAAAATCGTCTGGCTCAGAGCCCATTAAGATTTTTATTTTACTTTGTGTTCCACATTTTTCTACTGTTTACTTTCACTTTTTCGCCTTTTTGCATGCATGAGGAACCGTATCTTTTGAAGGATACATTTAGTTTTAAATGAAAACATTCACCCATTCTACCTAGTTCAGCATGTGCTGGAGTACAACAGCAGAGCAGAATAGTGAAATGCTGAGCAGTTTGTAAGGAAGATTAAAGTAATGGTTATTTTGGGTGCCTCCAGGGTCACAGACAGACACAATTCAGAATAATACTCAAATCCTTTACATTTCTGCCCCTCCTATCACACTTGTCTACCAGACTTTCAATGAAGGTCTACATCTGCTTACTGCTTAGATCTTGTGCTTTTTTTTATTTTTTTTTTTTCAGTCTCTTCCCCCCCCCCCCCCCCCCCGGGGGGGAGGGTGGCTTTTTTAGCTTATCTTTTTTGAAATATTAAAAGAAGCAGAAAATGTATAGTAGTGGGAGACCTGGTATTGCTTTTTAAGATTCATTTTTCCCCAAGTGGTCATTATTACAGCATGGGAGTTTCCATACCTGTGAATAGGTTAAAGTTTTATGGTGCTGCTTTTCACAGCACTTTGAAATGCAATGATCTTCGCCAGGCGCCAGCTAGAGAATTATTTACATACCTGCCTTCCTACCTCAGCTGACCATTCACATGCAAATAGGAGCTTTGACAGCTTCTCCACACATTTATGAGACCCAGTGATCTGTCCATTTTTCAACTCAGAATGAAAGATATGACAATGCCTTAGAATAAAGCCCTGCCTGACTCTAGATTAGTTTCTTACTCTGCAATACTGAATATGAAAAAAAAAAAAAATCCAGCTTTCTTGGAATGGAAAATTTTGGGAGCACAGTGAATGCATTTTGGTCACAAATTAAGTATTGATTTCTTAGAGACCAGCTGAGGGACGGTAGTTTTACGAACTATTTGAAAGGCAGAGCTGACTGAGGGTCTTGCTTTTTCCTTCCTTCGTCACTCAGAACACAACAAAATAACTCAGCCCCTCAAACCCCCTGATTTTTAGGGTAGGTTCAGATCATTGCACCATGAGCACACCGTGACATCAGGGGAGGAAAATGAACAGTAGACACTTAAGCTGGCCTTGCCTGTTACACCCCATATTTTAAGAAACTTGACTTGTACTGCTGAGCACTTGCCCATGGTATGTGCTCAGTCATAAGTGGGTCCCAGAACAGTTCACCTCTGAAGAGAACAGGTTCATGGTCTGGCCCTGCACATGCAAGCAACTGTCTCTTAAACCCCCGTGTCCGAAGACCTGACTGAGTGATTCAGCTCAGGACAATATTGTGCTTTCATGGTGATTATCAAAAATCATTGCTATTCTACCCATTAGCCAGTTGTTATTCCAAAGGAAAACTTGTCTTAAAACCTAAAGTCTCCTTTTCTGGTGTGGTTTCCGTGTCTTATAACCAGAAACAAGTACATATTTCCTAGTCTAAAAAGCTGTATTTAACTTCTCCTCATGTAATTTACATACATTGATCACTTCCATATGTCTGGCATAAGGTAAAATTGGTTCTGTGCATAGTAATGGGGGTGAACCTACAGTGAAACAAAATTCAGCGTTTGTCATATTCCTACATGCTAATAGAAAAAAAATTTAAGAGAGTGGCAGTTATGAGAAATGTCCTTAAAAAGGCTGGAAACTGTGTTCAAAAACTAGAAGTTGCATTGCTCGGTCTTGTCCTCAGTCCCTTTGGTGCAACGTCAATTAGCAGTATCAGTGGTCTAAACATGCATCACTGCAGTCACAGGAATGTAATGAAGTTACACTTGATTTACACCAGAGTAATTGATGATAGCTTAACATTTCTAATATGGAATAATAATACACATGAGACTTGATACTGCTTTCTTTGAAGACAAATGAAAAAGTTTCTTTACTCCAATAAATAGAATCTTTTACGTTGGTCTCTGTTGGTCTGTTTGCCAGCCTCAAGAATTGGACTTGGCTCTTCTACCACCAGCAAAACTCTCAGAAAACTATGTAGCACACGGTCAAGTAAAACAGCATAGTCTAACAAGTCAAACTACAAACTTGTGCCTGAAGTTCAAAGGTACACCAAAATCATACAAAATCATGTATTTGCTCTGTATTTCTTAATTAATGGCATGAAAACCAGTACTTTATTATGGAAAAAGGATGTTATTCAAAACAACCATTACATCATGTAAGTGACACGAGGAAGTATAAAAGCAAAGAAAAAAAATTCCTTGAGTTAGTTCACTGAAGGTAATATTTAAATGCTGCTTTTAAGGTATGTGGAATATACGAACAACCAACTTTATTTTCACATAGGTCAGGCTGATGAGGGGAACAGGTGCTTTCTTACTTAATTTACGAATGAGGATGTGAATTTTACAGAGATGCAGAATTCCACTTCTGAATTTATTATTGCAGTTAATCCTCATTATTAGCTTTGAACCAGGGCTGTCAAGCAACAGCTTTCCGGTGAGCGAGTCACAAATGATAGGCAATTATAACTGACTGAACTGATTACTGAATATTTCCCCAAGTGGCTGAGAAAGGCTGCCATCGTCCTGGAGAAGGTTGGGAAGCATTTTGGGTATGGAAAGTCAGAAAAAGGGCTGTGTGCAGGAAGAAATAGAAGTTTGTGTCCAGAATCTGTTGGGAAGGAAAGCACATACACTTGTAGGGGCAGAGGAGTATTAAACACCAGTGGCCTGGTAAGGTATGTTCAGACTGGGTGCAAAGGGGAGGAAGTGTCCAAAGTGAGGTCTTTAGTTTTGCCTGATAAGCACAAGAAAAAAAATTTTTTTTTAACTCCTTCTTAATTTTAAAATATGATTATCAACTATGATTAGAAAAAAAGAGAAGCCTAGCTTAAACTCAGAGAAATAGGCCAGGACCTTGCAAGTACTCGCATACCTTTGGTAGACAATATTGCAAAGACTAAACACAAAGGCTTTTCTTCTCCAGAGTCATCTGTAATCACCTTCACAGTGTATTTAGCGTGAAATAGAGGTGGATACTCCAAAAAACATTGTGAAGGGTTCCTGTATAGAACTGTCCGGAATATCCAAATTGAATTAAATTAGATATGCTTTGTGGATAATAGGCATGTGTTTCATGTCACAGGCATACACAGCTGTGAATATAATTATTATAATCACTTTAAAGTACCTGAAGGCCTTTGTATGTTGATCAAAAATAAGTTCTGACTGAACTTTGAATATACACATTAATGGAATTATTCTCAGAGTAGGATACAGCTCTGAATAAGCATGGCAAGTCTTTGACCTCGAGCAATTCCTCATCAGATCACTTAATACCACTTTACAGGTGATGAAGCTAGCACAGAAGAGCCAAAGAATTAATAGGATTTCACATTTATGGTACTTTCTTTGATTCCCATTACAGTACAGACTTCCTGTGTATCATCAGCTGTGGTGCTGGGTTTCTGTTAACCTCCAACCTCCATTTGTAGGTGAGGATAACAAAACTTTCCTAATTTGCGTGACTGTTGTTCAGTAAAGAGTGTGAGTTCCAGTGGGGGTTAAAAGAATGATGAAAGACACAAAATTGTAAAAGGATGCCAGAAAAGGAAGTAGAATACCCAGTAGATTACAGTTCCATCACAGATGGGAAAAAAAATCTGAAAAAGTAGAATTAGAAATCTACGTTAATCTTTATCTCAATAGCCCAGGCTGCAGAAAAAACTAAAATTTTCAACATACATTATTATTATTATTATTGTTGTTATTATTATTATTACTTTATTTTATAACACTCCTTTAAAAAGAGCTATGTGGAATTTTCTTTCAAATTTAACAAATTCCTAAATCTTTTCACTTGAGATAAAATCTTGCTTGCCTATTTGTTGGAGGTCAGTTTTTATGGCTAGAGTACAAACGACTGAGGATACATATTTAGAACAGCAATATGGACGAGGTTTACCATACTGATAACCACACAGCCAACATCCAGCCAATACTGCTTTGCTGATGTTTAGGACATTTCAGAGAAGTGCCAGCTAGAGCTCTTTGAAAACATTACGATACCCTCCTATACATTGGAATATACACTTAGTCTTGGTGGATGGACGCTGACACGTCTTGGAAGAGCAGCAATTTAGAAATAAAGCGGTTTCCTGACTATGCAATTTACAGGTAGCTCAGGAATGCATTTATACTCTTGTCTGCAAGGCCATCAGAGCCAGAAGTTTTGATACAGCCATTCATCTGCTGTAATAGAAGGGAATATGAGAAAAAAAGCAATCTGGAAGATAAAGTTTTCTTTCCCAGATCCCCAGACATCATTTCTACTGTCCCTTCTATCACTTGACAGGAACTGGCATTTACCACATGCACCTAGCGGAATGGAGACCTTGTACAGGACCTAGCATGATGGAGATGAGACCAAGTTAGCCCACAGATACTCATCATCACTGATATGACCCTTGTTGTGTTTTGAGAAAAAGAGCTTCATCGGGGGTCAGAACCATTTCAGACTATACATTCATGCAAAAGCAGTAAAGTTGCACTGGGAAATCCATGAAGGAAGTAAAAGTAATATTAATACCCTGAAATCTCCACTTCATCTTAAGAGACCTCACTCTACGCCTTGGCCAGGCGTGGGATCTGTGTCTAGCAAAGGATAGCTATTGCCATTCCAATGTCAGCTGGTGATGAAAGCTGTACCCTGCACTCTCTGCAGCTCTTTTGGATGCTTGTGAGCTGTATTTATCGTCTGTTGCCTCTAGAAAAGGCCACCAACCCCTCCCCCTTGAAAGGCAGCTCTAAATCCTTTAAATTATCTCACAGAGCTTTTTTGTGTCCTTTTCTCACACAAGGCTGGAATTTCAAAAGGAGCCAAGAGGGGCCGTCAGAACCAACATGAGCTTTGCTTCATTAGAGTGGAGAGTAAAGGAGAGCTTTCTTTTTCCTCCTTCCACAAGTTAGATGAAAGCAAATAACTACTTCATTCCTCAGATTGTTCCCTGCAAGATCCAACTTTGCACGAAAATATTTATAAGAGATGAGAATTTTATTTGACTGCTCACTCCTAAAGTTTCTGCAACATCCAGCTGGAGAGATAAGCAGGCGGCCCAACAAATGTCAAGCAACTTTAAAACATTAGAAGAATGGCAAAAACTTCTGACTTTACTGCGTTTGGATATCAAACAGCAAAGGATGAAAACTAGATGTGACACAAAGTAGACTAGTGCTCACATGTTTCAGGGATTGCTGTAGATGTGTCTAGCCCAAGGGGAATCTGTAATCCCCAAAGTGAGAAAAGAATCCCCCAAACTGTAAGTCTATTCAGAATTTTTAGAAATGAACCTAAATTAGGTTTCATCCTGCTCTCGCTATTGAAATAGTTCAGTTGAAAAAGGGGAGAAGCAGGGTTGAGGCACCTGTCCTTTGAGTTGCACATATGCATATATATTTTTATTTGCAAACTGCTATATGAAATTGAGTCTTGAATACATTTTTCTTTTAAAGTGTAGAAACATTCAGAAAGTAACAGAGCTGGTCAGGGGACAGCTTATTGAAAGCTCCGAATGATTAAGCTATTAAATTAGTAAAGCTCTGCAGCCCCAGACAGTCACTTCCAGCATGTGTCACTGGATTTGGGATGAGCTTATTAAGGAGGAGAGACATGGGAAATGTGAGATGTAGGTTAGGTAACTGGTTTAAGAATATGAAGAATATAGTGGTATTGTATATTTCTTGCTATAACTGAAAGTTTGATGCCAATTTAGATAGCGTCACAGCTGACCTCAAGATCACAGATACTGAGGGCATACATAAGTTTAATCAGTTGGATTTTTACACAGCTTTAAATACCTATTTAAGCAGAGACAGTTTCTTAAATTAGGATGCTTTGGATCAGAATACAGCCTAAGTTCTTCCACAGCATTTAATTGGTACCTTCTTTTGATACCTTCCCAGAAAGAAAGAAACTAAATGAATGAACAAGGAGCTTAATTCCTTTTACAGTCACTGAAAAGCGATGAGCACCCTTAAAGTCTCATTCAGTCTGCCTAACTCAAGATTAGTTCTCTGGAGGTATCTCTCCTTCCATTGACAGCGAAAAGAGCCTAATGTGGCTGACTATGTCAGTCAAAAAGAAAGAGAAAGACACCACAGAGAACCTCCTGTGGCGCAGGAGAAAGGCTACAGCCTCTTAAGATTTCGGATGCTCTCAACAGCTGTGGCCATCCTTTTCTCTCTTGTACATTGGGGCACTAGTCCACTTGGAAAAAAATAGGAAAAGTCAAGTAAAAGTACTATCCTCACAGTTATTTTCACCATCCACAGCTGTTACTGGAAGAGAGCAGCTAACCTATATGAAGGCTGCATGTGGGAGGACCGTGAACTTGCAGACATTCCTGAAGGGAGCTTTAATCCTGCAAGGGAAGGAATTCGCTGAATCGCCCACCAGCACCAGCACAACACCAGCAGCAACTTTCACATGTAACCTTAATTAACAAGGGCACCAGGACAAGCTACAGAACTTCCATTTAGAATTTTGACATAGAGCTGCCAGGGTCCACCCCACACATTTGCTTAAAGAAAAGTGTGTGGGAGCCTGAGGACAATTTTACCCTTTTTAGCTTTCAAACAACTGGAAAATGTCACAACCATTGACACCACTTAGAAGGATGTGTTTCCTTCCCAGTCACTTAGGCACTGCCTCAGGTGAAGATGTGATTTTGCTTCAGATTGAACTAGGGTCAAGTCAGGCTCCAGCTGACATAGAAAATGTTCAAAATATTGGAGCAACTTTGTATTGCTTGTTCTGTTTGTATTGCTTTGTCCATTGCAATGTTCCAGGTACGCACATGAGAGAAAAAGCCTGTGGGCCAGAGGAAGTAAATAAAAAAGATGTCTCTCTAATAGCAGCTGTGGGCATTAAAGGCCGTATGCAGAATCAGTGATTAGGCAAATCAAAACCATATTAAAGGATGAGAGTACAGCAATGCATTAAATAAAAACTAAAAAACATTTCCAAGCAAAAAGAAAGAGTTAAAAATACAAATCATTCAGTGGTTTCTTCTCAAGTGGAACTTCATGTGAATGCTTTCTGTATATACAGATGCACACGCAGGACAGATTATCATAAATAATCCATTTACATTGTAGCAACCTGCAAAGACTGGGTTTCTTATTTTAAATTGTTTTGCTAAACCTTTTGAAATAAATAGACACCTGAATAAACCTTAAGCAAACAGATAGGTACCCCAGTCCTGATCAAAAAACTTCAAGCACAGGCATTTTAAGGCAGACTTCACATATCAGTAGATCCATTGAGCCCAGTGAAACTATGGATGTTTAAATTCCTCGCTAGGTCAGTGTTTTAAAGACGCTGTAACAAACAGCAGGGGTAAGTGCTGCACACCTTGTCTACAGCAAAAATGTAGCGTTTCCATTGAGTCAATACGGCACCTTGCGTGAATAATGCAGTAATTTGCAAACTGTACAGCACAAATAATTATAGAGAACTTCAGCTTCTCAGAAAAGGGAGGCTCTGTAATTCAGAAACCACTTTTTCCACTGAAATTAAATGGGAAAGTTGGAAGCACAAAATGAAAATGTTGGGCTAGGTTTTCACCCTCCTTGTTCCAATTACACTGCCTGTCTCAGGCCCTAATTAGCTAGCTGAAAATTTCCCTATATAGGCAAGATCTGAGCTTAGGCACTTCCTTCATCAGCTTCTCCCTCCTGTCAGCCCATGGGGCACGTCAGGGGCAGGCAGGGTAGTCCTACGGTCTCCCTGACAGTTGTCAAGTCTCGTGAAGACCCCACTCAACCAATGTTAGAAAGACCAACAGACAGACTTTATCTGAAGTACTCATCATTTTGGGGCAAAGAAAGGCTGAAGAGGCTGCGGCTGCATCTGACGTCTTCACTGCCTCCCAGCCTCCTGCACTGACTGAACAGTGAGGTCCGAGAGCACCGGAGCCGTGCAGAAATGCCATCAGGAACGGTGGAAGCTGAAGGGTGTTACAACCCGTGCCTATACTGCAGACATCACCAGTTTGCCTTCCTTCACAGTCTTCTTCCTACGCCCAGGCTGCCCTTCTCTCCTTTTCAGGCATGTTAGAGAGGCTTTTCCCTCCGACAGTACTCTTACAACATAGTTTAAGCAAAAGTTTTTTTAAACAGATACCTTGAAATCTGAGACAAACTCTAATACTGGTCCCAACTCAGGAGAGACAGGCTCCCTTGCCAATATTTCTCTCCCCATTTCCTTCTCCCACTTTGTCCTGCTTTGCCAATATTTGTAGAGGTATTGAGTTGTGAGTTATAGAGTTTGATGGAAAGGAAAAACCACAATCAAACCCACTGGCAGGTCATCAACTACAACCAGACTGGGTCAACAAACTACAAACCAGGTATCATATTTACACTAGTGTACATACAGGTAATTCAGTGCGGTGTCATTCCTCCCTCATCATGGCATGTTGGACTGATTGAAACGGACAGAAGTTTTGCCATTGCTTTCACTAGGGCCAGCATTTCATCCGTGTAAAAATCCATCCTATAAAATTGTAAATCAACTGCACGTCAAGGATGGAGTAGTTCTCACTATCACTGCAACTTTAAACAAAACACTTATTTTTAATATGGCTTGAATTGGAGCCAGGGAATAATAGAGCTAAATCTGTGTGCAGTGCTTTTCCAGTTACTTATTTTCAAGTAATATGTATCCAATTGAGCAACAATAACAAAGAACCACACATGTAGTGTTACAAAACATACTTACAGCATTCAGTAATTTTCAATAGACAAATAGGACGCAACAGATGGGTTTGAGAAAGTTGGGTTCACAAGATTTACTCATGTGGAGAACAAAATCGGGGTTGCCTTAGGAAAAATCTGTAAATCAATGAGTCATTAATGGAAACTCTCTCTTTCTTTGGGCTTATATGTTTATATTTAAAGGTTACTGTAGCTGGTTCCACCCCTGTTTGTGCCGTTTCCTCCCCTTACAGAGGACAGCAAAAGAAAATAGGAAACAATAAATGATACAAGAAATCCATCTGGAGTGAAGACTATATTTATTGTTTTAAACTTTGCACACTCAACTTGATCACCACCTTTCTGAGAACTCTGTGCTCAATAGAAGTTTCCTGAACTGAATCTGTGACCTAGTGACACAATGTAGAGACTTACCACCGACATCAAAATTGAAGCCAATGAGATGAAAAACAAAACAAAACAAACAAAAAAACCCAACAAAACCCCCTACATTCTTTAAGGAAAGATTCCTTTACTTCTGACATATCAACAATGACATTTCTTGTTACTTTACAATAAGGACACAAAGTCTTTGAAGGTTACAATAAGAGGAGCTGAGAGGTTGAAGGGCTCAACTGAACTTTTAGTTTTATAGCTGGTTTGCCACATTTAGGCTATGATCCAGAACTTACTGACTTCAGTGAACTTTGAATCAGGCCTTTAATCATATTAATTACCTTTCTCTGAAATAGGGAGATAAATATCATCTGTGCAAAACCTTTCCAATCCATGCACTGAGATGAAAATACTTGGAAACTTCAAAATGTACGGAGCCAAAACTCTGATGTTACCAAACAGGAGTTTCACCACAGATTTCAGCTGGACAAGGATTTCCCTAGCACTCTCCTCGAATTTTCTTCCTTTAATATGCCACCAAAATCAAGGTGATATAAACCAAATAACCAGAACTCTGTTTTACGATAAACAGAAAGAACCTTTTCAGACCGCAGATGTGGCCTTAATATATGCATTTATACACTTCCTCTTCCTACCCGTAACATGCCCTGTAGGATGCTTCTAATCTTCTGCAAGACTGAGTGACAAGAAGTTAAGAGGAAGCAAGAATGGGAGTTCACTAAAACTTCTGTCCAGCATCCTGGGAAATGGCAGAGCTAATACTGGACCTTTGAAAACAAGTGACCATAGGAAATCAAGGTTGGCAGGGATTTAACCCTTCATGACTCATTTTGCTAACTTTTAAAGCAAATGCCTGAGCTTTTTAACCATGTTTGACATCTAATTAGTCGAGAAAAATGAGAAGTTAAAATACAACCTTGCTTTTCTTTTTAAATAAAGCACCGACAATTAGCTCCAAGGTATTTGTTTAGGCAAAAAACAAGCATGCAAGTTAAAAGAAAGCGCAATGACAGTCACTGAAAAGAGAAGTCACTTGGGTCATTCGGTTCACCCTGCATAATTTTTTTCAGTATCGTAAGTTCATTTTACTCAACCACTGCTCTTCATGGAAAGACAGAATGGGTAAGTAACTGGGTAGCTTCTTTTCCTAATTGCAAGCAGTTTGAATAGAGATGAATCACGTAGTATCACCTAGTCATATAGAGGTGAGGTATACCCTGAGAGATACATATTAGCATATAAGGTATTCAGTCAGTGCCTAAAAGACATATTTTCAATACCTACAGCTCTTAAGGCTGTTCCCGCGCAAGGTGTTAACATTGATCTGTGCATAGAATACTATGCTGGAAGCAAAATTTGTCTGGAAAAGCACCAGCTGAGAAGGCTTAGTTTTCCCTGACTAATAATGATATCCCCATACGTAGGGATCAATGCAGCAGCACAGGCGACACGTTCCTCTTGACCTGGCCGATGTACTTAACATTAAGCATGTGAGTAGTCTGATCTGATTTTTAGGGTTACACATGTTTTAAGTCAAATACGTGAATCAAAGGCCAGAGTGTGAATTCCTGTAAGTCTTCAGACTTGAGCTTGCTTTGAATTAACTACGCATTTAATTTCTTTGCTAGATAGGAAACAGGGTTGCTTAGTATTTGAACTCATTTTCTTTTTACAGTGATCCGCCAATTATAAAACCAGCTTCAATGTTTCTTTCAGTTTCCTGTTTTGCTCATCTAGGACTGACTGTATATTAAAATTTGATATCTGATATATTTAAAAAGTGAAAATGAGACCCTTTCTCCTAGCAAGAACAGAACTGGAAAACAACCAATCAGCAGATTAGAAAAATGTTGCTAAACTGTATATGGATACAGCACCAGTGGGGTGAAAAAAGAAAATTAAAAAAAATAGAAAAAAAGAAAACCACTATCAGTCAGATTTGGCCATCCTTTGAAATTAGTTTCTGTGAATTTAGTCAGTACGAGCAGGGGTAGCAGACTTGAGCCATCAATAAACTTTAAAAGGCTGAACCCCCCCCCCCCAATAATTAATTAGCCGTTAAACCCCTTTACAGGATATTTTTATAGCATTTATGCTTCTATACACTAATCTGAGTTTCAGTATGATTGGAAAAGTTTGGAAGCAATTAAGAGGTTTTTAATGAGTTTTTTGACATGACATGTAGTTATGGTAGAAGCTTTCTTCAGACTCTATTACTCAAAATAATCCATTTTGTGTTAAATACAAATGGCTTTTCTTATGAAAACCAAATTAACAGATTCTGAACCCCTTAAACTGTTCTTTTCATATATATCTTTTCAAGTTTAAACACACACAAATATGCATATATGTGTTCTTTAATAACACCCTGCACATGCATTTATTTCATACAGTGCATCCAAGTTTTGCAGGTGTTGGATTTTTTGGTTGTTTTTTTTTTTTTTCATCTGGAGTGCGAAACTGATGTCTGCCTTGTATCAGAGAGGACTTTTCCCCTCTCATTTGCAGCACGAGAAAGATGAAAAAAATTGGGAAACGTATTTCTACTGGCAAGAGATGTATTGACACTATACTGTAAACTGAGAGTGACATCTATGACCAGGCATGCACACACATGTTCTCTTTTTTTCCAGTGTAGAAGCAGTGTGTTACTTCTCCTCCCTTCTTTCAGAACCGTAGCTGCTGCTCCTTCTCTCAAACCTTCAATGATCTGAGAATTATGAGACGGCAGCTCTTCGGAGAGACATGTATATACACATAGATGTATAGATCTCCCTTTTAGAAATAATACTCTACAGCTTCTACATTTTAAACTTCTTTCCCAGTTGCACATTCTCCAGATTTGGTGAATTCTTCTGAACATGTACTTAGAGAGGAACTATGCTGATAAAGAAAAGAGCCTGCCTACTTCAGCGTCCTCCTTTAATACTGGCAGTGTTATACAAAAGTTAATTACTGACAATTGCAGTGTGAATGGCATTACACAATTTCAAACGTAAACGTAATCTCACAGCTCTCTTTCTTCAGTTACACCTTCCCTGTGATCTCTAATGAAAGACATCAGCCTACACCAAAACCAATCCTAGTTCAAATAAATTGCACTGCATTAAACATCCATAGGCAGTATTTTCTAGTGCCTAACAGTCCTTTCCTCCTTTTCTGGACTGATCTGTTCCTTTCAGTTTATAGTTTCTTGGCAAACCCACCATCTACTGCTTATGTTAGGCATCTGATTGTCAGATTTGTACAAACTGAATATTCATGACTTGAAAATTAACCACTTCATGCCTAAAAAAGGAAAATATAAATCTTCATCTATTCCGTGCTGTTTGAAACAGATCTGGTATTGTGGCTGCACTCCATGCCCAGCACGGGAGAGATTAGCTGGGTGGCCAAACACGTCTTATCGTTTCAAAGAGTAAAGTCCGATGAAATAGCACAAGACTGAAAAATACTCTTCCAGGGATCAGCACGATCCGGAGTCCTTGTCTGCAAATGCAACTAACTCTTCTTTGTCTCTGTTTAAACTGCGTGGTACCGACCGTAGCACGGAGTGGCTTTTTAAGTATTTTTTCAGATTTTTTCCTAATGCCCGTTTCCCCTTTGGAAGATAAGGAAACCCAGGGAGGAAGGTGGAAGCGGGGGGGGGGGGGGGGGGGAGCGACGGGGCAAGGAGAGGTTTTGCGGAAAACCGAGAATAAGAGAGAACAACAGACTTACCTTTATAGGATAATTTGAGCCTTGGCACGTTATTCTTCACATGCTGGCAGTTCACTCTTCCTGCTAGTAATACTCCCAAGGAAAGCAAGGCAATCCCCCTGAGCCAGCCCATGCTGCAGCAGCCACTGTAGGGTCCCTGCGAGCCGGAGCCGCGGCGCTCCCCGTCCTGCCGGGCGCCGCCGGGGAACTTCAGGCAACCTGGGGAGCGGAGGTAACAGGTGATGGGGGTGGGCTCCGCGCCCCGCCGCGCCCCGCCGCGCCCCGCCGCCGCCGCCGCCAGCCGCCCCGGCCCCCGGCCCCCCGCCTCGCCGCCGCCGCCGCCGCCGCCGCCGGGGCAACTTCAAGCCCCTCTCACGCACACGCCGCGGGCCGGAAAAGGAGGCAGCCCCCGGGCGCGAGTGGCGTGCGGGCGGGGGGGCGGCATGATGCGGGCGGCGGCGGCGGGCGGCGGCGTGGGCCGGGGGCAGGGGCCGGGGCCGGGCCGGGCCGGGCCGGGGCTGGCCGGCGCCCCGCTCCCCGCGCGGCGGGCGGGTCCCGGGCGGCAGGGGCGGGCGCGGCGCGGCGGCAGCCCGGCGTTCTCCGCGCACATGGAGGCGCGGGGGACAGCGGTTCTCCCCGCGCTCCCGGGAGCGGCTGACAATGGGAGAGCAGGGAAGCTCGACCCCCCCTTCCCTGCTGTCACACCACACATGCAACAACAAAAAAAACCCGAGAAAAGAAGAAACACATCGCGGCAGATTAGAGGAGGGAACAGAAACCTCCACCGAGCCTGGGAAAGGCACGGAGCTATAAATTTCACGAGCTATTTTATGTCATTGTCCAGGTTGTTGGGTTCGGGGTTTTTTGTAATTTCATGTTACGGTTCTAATTAAAAGATGTACGTCCCCCTTTAAAAACAACAACAGCACAACACAGCCCACAATGTTGCTACCCACATAAATAACATCTCCTGCCCATAACGTAATCCTCTTCGGGTTGCTCCCAGTTAAAAACAAGTAACAAAGTCTTCCATCAGCATAACTTTACCACTGAAGCTTTTAAAGCCTTGTTAGGGAAGGTTGCTCTAACCCTCCCGCCCTCCCCACCTCCTGCACTACTCCAGTTCAGCAAAAGACATTCCTAGTAAAGCCCACTTCAACAATCAGTTCAAGACATGTACAGGTCTAGAGGGGCTTATAAATTACACTGGAGTATTCTCTGAAGTGTGCTCGTAAGTTAAAAACGTTCCAAACCTTTCAATTTCTAGGACTGCATCATTATTATAATCTTAGATTTTTATGCAATGAAACTAGATAATGACTTTTGTTTGTTTGTTTAAACAAAAGGACACACAAAATCCCCAGAGGTCTTCTAAACGTTAAGGAGCTGTAAATACAAACATATAAGCCAACTTAAGCTCTCCCCTCCCACACATCTGAACAACCCCCTTCTAGTGAGTGACAGTTTATTAAATTTTCCGTGCTGTGCTGAATATCAATTTAATGTGCATTTTGGAATGTAATGTCTTACACAGATACGTACCCTCTATTACGTTCCTAATGCCACATTGACAGAAACGCTGGCAATCGACCTTTACAAACATTGGCATCATCAAAGAGGTGTGATGACCCCTCTTTATTTTGTTCTATACTTTTCTAGAAAAAAGAGTCCGTGAGCGCTTTATGGTAACAGAGTCTACGCAATTTCAGTGAGATCTTTTCCTTCCTTTTACCATTATTTACTGTGGGTTAAAAAACAGTTATCTAGTCCCACTGACGATGACCACACTACACTCTGAATTTTACAGAACACAGCATCTCTTTTCAGTGTTCAGACCTAGCTACTAAACCAGTATCTAGGAAATAGTTTTGACTTTGAAAGTGAAGTTCATAGTTGAAAATGCGGGTGTCAGTATGGTTCTAATTAAAATGTAAAGATTCATGCAGAACAAGACTCGGTGCTACAGTAAAGAAAGGGCTAAAATTTTGTCATTGCTGCTTTCATTGCTTAATATTCACACACCAGTGGAAAAGAAGGGGCTTTTCCCCTCTCCTCTTTAACAAATTCTTCTGCTTCCTGAGCTTAATTCATTAATCCCGTGGCATTGTATCTGCCAGATTCAGCAATTCCATTGATCAGCAGCATTGTTAAGAAAATAAAATCCAAAAATAATGTTGATTTTGGTCATTCCCACACTCGTTATCCTGAGCATTTGCTCAGGCTCATGCTCCAGGCAGTGGATTAGAGCTCCAAAATGACAAGAGGCGCCTGTCTGTTTTCCATGGATTACTTGCTACAGACATTCACTCCGCAAAGGAATTCATGTCACTTTGAGATTATTTGGAGAATTGGCCTAATGAATTATCCTTTTGTATTGAGCAAACAATTAGAAACAAAACACAAAAGATGCACCATATTCAGGACTTTATAAAGCACATCATTTTACAATGATGTTGTTACACTCAATTTACTTCTAGTTGCACAAAGAAGGCACAACTACTTTTTTTTTCTTATAAGGAAAAGAGAGTACGAAGCTAAAATTCTATCTTTCTCATGTAGAATGAGTGTGTAACATTCCTGATTATTTTACAGCAACCAAATAAACAAATCAGGGTCCCCAGTCAATACATATTTTGCCCAGAAGACATATGGATTAGATACAATGAGTACTAACTTATCCAAGATTGCATTTTAAGAGACAAAATACAGCATCATTTTAGAAGAGATGAGAGATACTATGTTTCTGCATCCTTCATGTGAGAGACCACTCACATTTTGCCTTCCTCTGTGGGATACGCCAGTCTAAAGACACAGGGAAGGGTAAAATCAGATCCAGTGGGTCGTCCTCCTGCTATTTAGCTCTAAGTAGTGCTAATCAGCTAGTCAGGATAGCATATGCTACACCCCCTTATAAGGAGAGGGGCAATGGCAGCACTTCAGTGGTGCTTGAAGAGGCTTTATATCTCAAAGACACCCATTGCCATATGTTGCTTCTGCCAAGGCGAAACTGGGCTCTGCTTGGAAGGAATGATTTGGCCAACGCTCCTACGGCAAGTGCCAGAAACGTCAACTCTGGGAATTTAGGGTGGGCAACAACTCACTTTCAAATTACAATCTATTCACCTTTTTTCTTTGGTCTTTTGGAAGCGATCTAGCTGCTGAGTTTAGAGAGAGGCAAAAAGTAAAATGAAACTTTCTTCAGTTCTTCAAATAATACCCTTCTCCCCTGAAGAAAAGAAGACCACAGTTATTAACTTAATTAATTATTCCATTATTTCTCAGGAAGTTCAAAAGGAATAATAGTTCTTCTGCCTCATTTCCCATATTTGTTGCAGATTTTATTTTTATTTTCTGTAATGGCATTTATTTGACATTCTATATAGTGTTTTACATCTCAAAACCCAGACATGCACTTGTGGGCTCTGTTTAACATTTCTGGTCTCATGCTGTGTAGCATTATGATTTGGAGTTTTTTATACCACCTTTCAATATGTGCCGCAACTTCACATTGATAGATCCTATAAAAAGTTATACTTGGATGTGTCTGGAGTTTCACTGTTGACCATCCATGCAGAATTACTCTTTCAGTCACTTACAAGTTAGCATCGTTTGGTGCTTCTCATTGCTCAGAAATAGTATTACTTGGCTCATGATTACTTCAAATCTTCTTGCTGCTGCTGTGATTTTTATACTTAGCAGCTCTTGAAAGCTTAACTGCTCTAAGAAAGTCTTTAGTGTGCTTTAAAAACGTACTTACGTACAGAATGGTTTCCTGCGTTTTAGATGAGTCATTACTTGTTTATATTGATGTGATCAGGTCCTTCTCAGAACTACTCAGGAATTACCAGAATCCGTTTTTGATATGTGAACTAATCCAGTAATTTTTGAGGGAAAGATTTCTTGGGTTGAGTGTGCAATTTCTGGTTAAAATCAGAGAAAAAAAACCCTCTCAGACTGTATCTGATTGCTAAAAGCCTCCCTAGAGAACACATTCCTGCAGGAAATGTGAAATCTTAACTCGAATACACTCCCTGCTATTTTCTCCCGCAGCAGGTGAGTTGCTTGATAAGCAGAATATTTACAGTTCTGCAAAGTGTCCCTTTGAAATTGCTCCAGTTGTATACATTATGATACTTGTAACATGCTTTAGAATAACTGAATCGTTATTAGCCCAAAAGGAGGCTCATTCTAGAGCCCAATTATAAGTGCATTTGTCATGTGGCGTGTGAGAGACCCAGGATGCAGTTTCACAACACATTGACTTCAGAAGCGAAACCCCATTTAAGAAGATCCAGACATCAACTACTGCATTTTGTTTTTATGTCACGGACTGCCACTCTTTCACTGGGGACGCTACAAACTTTTTGTGGGGAATACTAGAAACATGATGAAAAAGAATGTTTAAAAATAATCCCTGTGGGGATATGGAAAGGGTTGTTTTTCATGCAGATGCAGCGCATGCACCAGCTAATGGAGTAGGAAGAATTGTGAACTGGCACTGGGGAAGAGCAGCAATGCAGAGGAACTTTGGATGTTGGCCTAACTTCTGAAGGCAACATGTCATGAAGCTCTACCTCTAGGTTCAAGTCCTTTGCCTATATCAGACAGGAATCTAAACCTGGAATCTATTTGGCATAGACCTTAAAGCTGACACAGTTGTTCTCTCTTTCTTATGGAAGAAAAAAAAAAGAAAGAAACCTGTAAAAGGCCTATACGGTGAAGGAAAATGCTTCTGATATCCAGACCTGCTGAACTGGATATCGGCTATTATTTTACAGTGTTGATGGTTATCACATTAGCTCAAGAGGTTATAAATAGCTGCTTTCACCTGGATTTTAAAGGATTTAAAATTCTGTGGAGTGGCACTTTTTGAGTTCTGAAGCAATCACAGAGCAAAGTTACTTAGAAATGCATCAGCAAAAAGGGAGTTGAAGGTGTAGAGTTTAACATTTTATCAAGCTGGAGTTGGCAAAGTCACAGGCTTGCATCTAGATCTGGAAATATTCTTGCTGTTGGAAGTCTAGACATGTCTTTCCCCAGCGCTCCCTTGGGCTGTGTTCCATTTGGTAGCCTTATTTGAATCTCCTGAATCTACACAAATCCATAACATTTCTTATTATTGCGTGTGATCGGGTTGCTAACCATGCCAGTTAGTATCTGCGTTCTCTCAATAACACTGCATCTTACCATCTTGTCACAATCAACTTTTCCTTCATTTCTCAGGACTAATGAGACTGTACTATATGTGATGCTTATACTTTTGGCAGCATAATGGGATCTGTATCAGTATGATGTGTTTTATTCACAATGCTTTCAGGTCTATTAAACACCTCATCAAATTCTTCAAAAATATTCTTTGCATCCTGTTCTGTAGACAGGTTATATGCCTGTCTGAACAGCAGCATTTTCTGATTGCTCTTCAAACCTAAACAAACCTTTTCTTTTCTCTTGGCCTCTGCTGCCTGATGTTCATCTCGTACGCAAATGTACGGCAACTGTGATACCCAGACCCATGGTAAGAAACCCCTCTTAGTAGCTCAGTGACAGGCATGTGACATTAATAAGAGTTATGAAAAGCTTATTTTCCCCAACTTCTAGTATGGGTCAGTAGCTTCTGTTTCCAATGGACTAGCTCTGGGGTACTCATCCAAATTGAACAAAACTTCCAGGTCTATTAACTTTCAAGTACAGAGACTTCCGTCCCTCTAATTGCTTATGTTTATTGGCTGTTGGGCCTTCGTTGAGGAAATGCTGGCAAGGACATATGTTTTTTTTTACAGGAGATGAGGGAAATGCAAAGAAATATTTGATGTTCTAATTCTTCAGAGAAAAGCCAATTTAAAAAAAAACATTATAAAGGGGAAAACAAAGCAACAGCAGCCATGAAACTTTTGGCTCCTTAAATCCTATTCCAGGCCTGACATGTTGAACTTTGTTGAGGGAAATCTAATCAAGCCGGAAGGTCTCTCAAATGACTGTCTGCAGAATGACTCGCTCCTCTAATCCAACATATTTAATGGTTGATGGATCCCTGAAAAGGTAGGTAATAAACCAGTCCTGTCCTTTTCCCCACTGCTGGCTGAAGAGCCAACTTGCAAGGTGTAACACACAAATGCATTACAGATTCAGTTACTTTGGCATTCAAATCCAATTTCAGATTTTATCACCCATATTTTTTCAAAATTGGAACAACTGACAATACATAAAATATTTTCCTGCACAAAACCCAGGAAAATGTTACGACTCAGAAAAATAAGACATACATCGACATCAAAATGTGGTTTTCAGGATTTCCTACTTGTCTTTGAAAGTCCCCTTATGTTCTGATTTGCATCTTTAGACCCCTGTATACCTTTCAAGGTCTGATCCTAAGGGATTTTCTCAGGGCCACACACTAAGACGTTAACCTGACAAGAAATTGATCCTGCGTTTCTCAATGTCTGTGCCAACAGTCGCATCCTTACCTCTTCATTTGTCATAGTATGCAAGTCATTCCTGTCAGCCCTAAAAGTCCCTTCTTATCATTCCATATACAGAAAATCCCCAGTTCTATTGTATCTGGGATCCATCATGGCCAACCTTTTGGCCCTATGTAATTTTGCTTGGTAACCTTTACTGCCAGCTGTCAAAGACTTGAAAGACACAACACTATCTTGTGTGCCACCCATTCATCACAGGCTTTTAAATAGTCCAGGTGAAATGCAGCAAACCACAAACTGAAAGCGTATGCAACATCTGCTATGATCATTGTTCTTTTCTGGACCTTTTTTCTTCTCTCCCCCCCCCCCCCCCCCCCCCGCTTGTGCTGAGTGGTTCATTAGTATGACAAAGATATAAGACCAACAAAACTATAACCACTGGCTGTCATCTTCATACATCTGCCCTATTTGACTTTCTAGACTGAAAAACTTTTTAATGAGGATGTTTTTTTCACAGACAAATTGCAAGTCTGATTCTGTTGAACAGAGTGTGTGGGTGCAAATCATCTTTAGAAGATCAAACAATATCACACAAAATGTAGGGGCTAAAGAGTCAGTTTATGGCTTCTGATGCCAAAACTGATAGCTATTTAATCACTACTCAGATAGTCTGTGGAAACCGGGAATGGTAGGTAAACTGTGATAGCTTCAGAAAACTTGGTTGACACTTTCAATAATTTGACCTCTGCGATGCTTTTAGAGCCAGCAATATGTAAAAGTGTGTGCTAGAAGAGGAGAGGGGGAATTCAAAGAAAAACAAGCTCTAAGAAAGCATTAACTAACTCTCTCTTTCCCTCTCTGAATCCCCAGTGAATAGGGATTTCAGCAAGGGAGAAGAACTTTATCCCTCCTCTGGATTGAATTTGTAACCATTTCAGAAAAGCTTTCCACTACATTATTTTCCTATTTGTTTCTCTGACATCAGAGTTCACGATATTTTAGGCAGGTAAATATAGACACAGGAAAGAAAGATTCCTTCTGTCTCCTAAAGTGTTGAAATCCAAAACAAAATTAGGATGGAGCCGGACCAGTCAGTCACATAAATCTTGTCTGTGGAAATTCAAACGTAGGTTGAACACATGCACACACATGTACCATCAGAGCAATTCTCAGGGAAAATAACTGAAAACCAAGCTTGTTTTCTGTTTCTCAGGCATTCTAGAAATACTTCAAGAAATACTTCTAGAAATACTTCTAGAAATACTTTGCTATTTTGACATTTGTAGGTGCATAGAGAGAGCATAACTACAAAGAGCATCAGGTACTAAAACACATCCCTGACTCTATGAGTTTGTTCCACCAGCACTTGGGCTTGGTGAAAGTGCAGTCAAACCTAAGTCTGACCAGTTGCAGTCCATCTTCCCTCTTTTCTCTTCTCTCCAAGCAGGGTATGAAGCTGCAGTTTCAGTGCTCAGAGCTCCCTGGAGCAGCTCACCCGGTGACCGAGGACTAACGGCAGTGGTAAAGGTGGTAAAAGCGGTAAAGGAAACATATGGCCAGCTGTGGGGAGGAGCGCTGCACCGCGGCAGCCTGACACCCTGTTGGAGATCACACGATAATGGAGATCTGCTGAAACTGTATAACATCTTTCTGCTCTCTCGGAGCCTGCCCTGTTCCCTGCACCTGAGGAGAAGGAAAGACAAAGATGCTGGTACTGCCAGTAAATATTTCCCATGACAATAGAAATTCTTAATTCTGGACCAGAATTAGCTACTTAGCAACATCTTAGTGACTTTTGATCAGACTAGGAAGGAAAAAAAATCATATACTAAGAAGTCAGGTATTCTGTACACGCAAAATAGTTTAATTAAAGCATATTTTATGTTATACCAAAATAGTCATGGAAAAAGACTGGACTCATACATGCACACTATGTATCTATATATATATATATACACATAGAGACAATACATGTTGTATATGGATAGTATAACATAAAATTAGCGTAATTAGCCATCTTCATTTTCCCTGGCATTTCACAATATCTCACAGATGGATCCCTCAGATTTTCTTTTTTGTTGTTGTCTTTTCTTTCTGTTTAAAGCTTATATGCATCGTATACTGGTTTCATGAATCTCTCAGCCAAATTCCAGAGTATTTCTTAAAGCTTTACATAACAATCTTATAAACTATAAATATATGTCTATGACGATTGCTTTTCTTCTTTCTTTTTTTTTCTTTTTTTTTTTTCCATGTTTGTCTCTACCTTCAAGTGAAACAGAACAAGAATATGTTCATAAAGGCAAAAATGCCATTGTTTATACTGATCGGCACAGACTAGGCACTGAGGGGGAAAAAATGAGGCATCTGTTGAATACAAATGAAGGCAGCAGGTTGGTGTGTGAGTACTTACATTCTGAAGCTACTTGTCATTTGCTCTTAGTGGCTGAAACCTCACTCTCCTCCTCCCCCCGCCACGGGACAAAGTTACGGAAAACACGGTGACTTCAGGAAGGTGACTTTACATGAAATTGCAAAAGCTGATGCACACAAGCTCAGTCTTTACTCATTTTGAAGCAGTGTTGCCCCTCAGACCTAAGTTTACCAATGACAATTTTGTTCTAAACAGTCCCTTTTAGCTGCTGTTAAAGAGCCTTGAAACTCCTTGCGTGATGTTGCTAACGACAGGGAACAGTGTGCCGAAGCCTAGAATTAGTGTCCTTAAAGGGTTTATTATGATGGCAAAACCAACTGTTAGGAGAGCTCCCTTGTGCCCAAAAGGTCTATATTGTGCTTCAGCAAAGAGAGGTTTCACAATAAATTGTGAAAATTGGAAGGAGAAGAAGAGGAAAAAACCAGCACCCCAGACTTCAAACAAATCTTGCTCTCCATTTTTCTTCCGAGGTGTTGAACGATACATGACGTCATATGATGTGTGGTAATTCCCCCTTCTCTGTTTTGAAGGGAATAAATAGGTTCTATTTCTGAGAAACTGTATTAAAGCCAAATTTTACTCTCAGTTACCCTGATGTCAATCCCAAGTAACAACAATTCAAATGCAGTTCCTCTGGATTCACACTGATGTAACGGAGAACAGAATGTGGTGCTTGAAAAAGCAGCTGTCACCTTATGGAAAACTTTATGAAATATCTTATTTGGAAACAAGCGTTCTTCTGTGCAGTGTATTTCCCTGTACTTCTTTTCCCTCATTCTTTCTTTCTGAAGACAGTGCTTTAAAACAGAATCACTGTTGTTTCTTAAGAATTTATCTGCTTCTGCACTTATTCCCCACCTGACATCATAATCCTCTGTTTGTGACATAATAATCATTTTTACAATGACCAATTGTGATAGTACAAGCTGGGCTTAAAATCTGATCCGAAAAATGCATTTTACTCTGATATCTTACATAACGTCATATCAACTTTCAGCTCAAGAGATAATAATTTCAACCAAGTGACCAATTAAGTTTTCATACAAGGGAGTGGTACACTTGATATAACTCCCTAGAGGTAATTCCCTCTGGAGTTTATGGTTTTATGATTTGACCTTTTAAAATATTTCCACTCTCTATCCAATGCTTGGTTATGCAAGTCTAATGATTTTGCCGAAGTAGAAAAACATTATGTATACAATTCAGTCCAGTCTCCCACAGGAGTTAGAAGTCGCAAAAAACAGAAGCTTAAGAAAAGGAAAATCAAATGCAAATATATTTCTCATGAATTGTTCAATGACTTTCAGATACAATAACGATTTATGAGAATAACCTGAAAAGCAACATCCTTCTTGACAAGTGCTGAGTGAGTACCCTTTTAAAGTTTGCAGTCTTATGTTTGAGGATACAGTTTCATCCTGTATTTTTGCTCTGAAATTCAGTGGTTTCTCTGTTCATCCTACCATCTTTGGCAGCTTTAACTGGAGCTATTCATAGGTTTCAAATTATGCACATGCTTTGCTGGATCTGTGCCCATGTGTGCTGAAATTTTGTTATGAATAGGACAGCCAGCACAATCCAGAATCAGGGAGAGCCAATTTTTGTTCTTTAGCACACTTCGGACTTTAAGGAAGGACCTCCAGGAAAAATAGGAATCTAGGGGAACAGGTTATCAGATGCTGCGTAGCCTGAACCTTCTCTTCCTGACAGCTGAAAACACTTGAAAAATGGCAGACTATGCCTAAACTTAAGTCTGATGACTAACTCAGCCAGATGCAGGACCAAGATTTCTAGTGTCTCAAAGTTTCATGTATAAGTAGACCATTATATAAAGGTTTGAGCTGCAAATTATTTTTAACAAATATTAAACTCTGGATTGTTTAAATGACTGGATTTCAACATGTTTCCTTCTTCAACAGATATTTCTAAGGAAATTGCTTCCTTAAATTAAATATTTTGCTTTTTATAAGATGCTAAACATACAAACCATCAGGTGGAAGAAATAAACTAATATTTTGTGAATATTCTCTACTGCAATTGTTAGTTTAAAGTCATTATTCCTCATTAAAGAGCTCACAAGTTCCTGCTCTTCCCCAAGTTTTGTTTTTCTAAGTCAAGAGAACTCTGGCTGGTGAAAGAGTTATTTTGCTCTTGGTAAAATATCCTGCTATGGTAAAATGTTCCATCTGGAGTGCCCAGCTATAGAACTGTAAAAGTAAATTTCTCTATGCTATCATCTCCTTGAAAGCCATGTGCACACAAGATGAGTCTCTTGCACCATAAGATGGATCTCTGATGACATGAATTAGTATATAGCATGTGTTGCTTTGGAAAACTTTGTTTAATATTGAACACTGGTTGATGATACTCTCCAGTGATATCACATTACAAAACTGATTATAAAAATACCACAACCACATTACGGATAGAGTTATCCATTCTGCTTGCCACACCAATGCCTTACCATGGAAATCCATCCTAGATTTATTGACCGCAAATTATTGTATATGTGAAATAAATTAGTTGGAGAAAGAAGCATATCTTTATGGCTTTCAGCACATCTCCTGTGGAAACAGCATGAAAAATGCAAAACCTATTTCACTAATCTCTTCCAACATTTTGTATATGCAACAGCCACTGCCTCAAAAGCCATATTTCTTCACTGATCACGTTTTCAAGACTCCCGAAACAAAGCTTTCAAACTACAGTTTGATAGAGACTATTAACTTGTTTGCTTGTTTATATGTTTCTTTTTTTAACATATTATATAGTTCAATTACTGGAAAGGGTAAGTTTGAAATGGTTACTGTTGTTATTGCATGAAATTGATCTGGGCTCCAGCCAAATGCAAGTCTCATTCTCATTAAGACAGAGACATTCGGATGAAAATTAAGACCCTTCTAATGAAATATACTGGAGGATTAAGTTACAAGTGGCAGGACACATTACCTTATTTATCTAGTTGTGCTCACATGACTTGCTAGGCCAGCAGTTATGACAAATGTTCTTTGCGCAACCTATTTTCAAGACTATTTGCATTAAAAGTAACATGATTGAGTACACTGCTTTGCTCATAGTTGAGATATGCTTCAATGTTTATATCAAACCAATTAAATTGTGTTGTTTTAAGGCAATAAAAATGGTTCTGTAATTGCCACATGTTCTTCTTTGCCATTTTCAAGTCTGGAGACTAGGAAATAGTTTGCAAGCTTTCTGTGCATGCTATTTCATCCTTACGCATTTAACCTTATAAATTTATCTTGCATTGATTTGTAGATCTTTTGTGTGTGTGTGTGATTGTAGTTCTTCCTTATCTTTTTCTAACATTTAGAATAAAGATACTTAAAGTAGTATTATTATTGTTGCTGTTGCTGTTCGTATTGTTATTTGAGACATTTTTCTTGCTTACACATTATCGTGGTTGTACGTACCATGTTACAGGCAAAATCACTGAGCAGCTAAGTTAAAACACTATAGTTGCACACAATCACGTCATTAACATACTCTTGCTGGCAGTTGAAAAATGTGTTACATAGCTCCCTTTGACACATCTGTTCTTGTGCAATATGTACCATCATCTTCATAAGCATGTATTAATTCTGAGTGCCTCCATCTGAACCAAACTAAAAGAACCTGAATTTCAAATAATGGGTGTCCTGAAAAATGTCTTTCATTCATAGACTGTTATATTTGGAGGCCAGAAAAGTCAGCTACCACTTCTGAAAACCTCTTGGAAAGCATTATTTTTGGGTTTAAAGTTGGGCAATGAAACTATTTAAAATTCTGTGCTATTGGGTCTCTGTATGCAAGTAGGCAAATAAGAAAGGGTCGTCTTTTCAATACCTGAAATTACAGGGAACATTTTTCTCTATGGACTTTTGGTATCTTCTGTGGAGCATTTTCCTTTGCATTCATGTAAACTAGAGCACCAAAGGCCTATTCAAAGCTGGTTTGGGGCAAAAGCAAGACATGGAAGGATTTAGGGCATGGAGTTACCTGCAAGGCCATCAGGAGTATTTTTTCACGCTAAGTGAGGTGTAGCAAGCTCCTCTGAGCATCAGTCTTTAATGGCACTAATATTACCTGCCTGGAAACAGCTCTGGATGTATGGAAACAGTCTGGGGAGCAGAAGAGATAGCTTAGCACTTGGATAGTTAGATATATTTTTTTCTGAAATATGAAACATCTTAAGACTACTCAGCTGCGTGTTTTGAGGCTCAGGATGTACAGCTGAGATATAGGACTGTGTAACTGTGAGTTGTTATGCATCATCTGACTGTGTGAACAGTCAGCCTGTAGTTAGTGCGTGGTAAAAATGTGTGAGCTCATACCTCTATCACCAATGCAAAAAGCACCTACGGGGTACACTTCTTGTCCCTCCACTGCACAGTAACTCCATTCACTGATGAAGCCTTGCTCTTCTTAATGCAGCACATCGCAGAAGCAATTTGCCTAGCATTGGGGATTCTAGTTGGAAATCTCAGCTGAGGCAGGAGGGAAAAGAATGGAGAAAGGAATTGATAAAAATCCCTGAAACCTGGTGAAGTTCTCTGAGTTCAGAGGCTGTTTATGTGGCGGGGAAAGAAATTGAAGCTCTTCCCAGAGAATGTTATGATTAGTAACGTCATTAATGTTCGAGCTGATATTTGTACTATATCTTGTATGTTCTCTAAGAGAAAAAAGTCTGAAAGAGTCAAATGATGGGAGAAACAGAGATACAGAGATGAAGAAACTTTCCGTTGAAATGCTATAAATTCAATCCAATGTGAGTATTATGTATATTAGACCATCTTGTGTCTCTGGGAGGTCTGAAGTTAACGGAGGAAAGCACAATGTCAGGATACATATCTGTAAAGGAGAGGGCTGATGATAATATTGTGCTTCATATACACTTAGAGAGAGAGTGAGAGAAAAAAGAGAAAGAGGGCATATGTTTTTATTAGCTGCCATATATTATTTTACAAACAACTTATATTCATGGGCCATATTGGGCTGCAAACTCCACTTCTGTCCCTGTCAAGTGCTATCAGCAAAGACCTGATAGCAGATATCTACAATCATATAACAGTAAATGGAGGGCTTTGAACTCATTTGCTTGCACGAGATAAATAACTTTAAGAGACATGGTTAATGGCATACTTATCTTGTGCACAAGTGGAAGAGTTGGCTGTGATCCACTTCCGACTTTGAATTTTTACTACCACAGCTAGTATCAGATAAAAGCTGTGTTCAGGAACGAAGAAAATTGTGTTAGAGAGAACAGCAGGGTTCTGCCTCCTTCACGGCAGTTGGGAGTTAGTGGAAATGCTGTAATTTCATTTCAGCAATTTATGTTAGGACATCTCTCAGTCAGAAGATAGTCTTTGTTATGCATGTGTAAACCAGAATATCAGCAGTGTCCGGAACAGGACAGGTTAATGTTGTAATGCTGATAAATAAGTAACACAAACTTCAACTCAGAACAGCCAATGACATGGGTTACAGATCCATCGGTCAGCTAAGGAATGTGGCCAAGGCAGATGGCGTTTTACCATTTAAAGGATTTTCTAGTACTTTTTCTGGCACAACAGTTCACACTACAAAAACACTCTGTCGTAACACTGATTGTCAGAGAAGAAACAAAAACTGCACAAGCATAGATACAATCGTATGCGGTATTACCAGAAGTTGATGCATCCACAACACAGCCTAGTGAATGGGACAAGATTTACTGTGCACACTGCTATACCTGTGCTGCTTCTTTCTATGTAATTAAAAGGATGTCATTCTTCAGTGAGTAATATATTCCCTTTCAAAAACTAGTGTAGCTTCACTGAATTTGTTTTTATGAAGAACATTTCACACACACCATTTCACCTAATTTTCAAAAGTAAAGATATTTCTCCAATGTCTCTGGAGCATGAAGAGTCACTTCAGGAGAAAAGCAAATCATATATAGAGTCCCTATTTCTACTATGTTTCTACAGTTCTGTTTTTCTGCTCTGTGTTTCTACTGACCACAGGTGAACAGCCTCCAGGGCTGGAGAGGCAGATGGTTAAAAAAATCAACAATGAAGAAATATCTCTGTCTTCTACCTACACCCTTTGGAACCTGAGCTGAGTTTCACAACAAATAAAGTTCTTTCAGTAATGATAGAAATTGAATCACTATTTTTGTTAGAGAAGTTTTGGATGTTACAGAGTTTTGGATGAATTTCAGCCTCTAGTTATCTGTGTTTAAAATGTATATGATATATTCTTTCTGTGACATCTTCTTAGATGCAGACCAAAAGCTGTGTGAACTGTTTGCTGACTCTATGGGGATGTGGCAAGATGGAATACTACTGTCAGGTGGCATTTCTATGTATCACCTGAATGCAATGAATAATAGTCGTTAATAATGTATATCATGGAAATCTGATTGCTTGAGTAAAAGCTGTCTAACAGTTTTACTTGAAAAATGAATGTATACTCTGTCCATTTGCTTGTGGAGATGGCTCTGAAATATGGACATAAAAAACAGTGGGATTAGAAGGTTGATCCTATTTACACTCAGGAGAAATAATGCGCCTGCCATATGCAAGAGTAGTAGCCTTAATAAGAAACTTAGGTACCTGAAAAGAAGACTGAAAACATCAGAAAAATTATCAAAGTGTTGATAAATGGTGCCATCAATACATGCAAGAAAGCCATCCAGTTACTTCTAATTTTTGAGGGTAGAGGTAGAGGCCTCCTCCCAGCCCCCATGGAGCTTCTGAGGCTGCCATGAACAATCTGTGTATTGCATTTACATATACCCAAAATCCCATGAACATAAAGGAGCCACATGCAGTACTGGAGCAAAAAAAAATCTGGAATAACTATGAGCCACTACAGTTACAGTTGAAGAAAGCAGCTGAATAAGTAGGTAAACTTAGGAAGGAAGAATTCTTAACACAGCTTCACAACGTTCCCAGCCTACACAGTGAGACTCACAAGTCATTTGAACACATATATCTGAGCAAGAACACAAAACTTTTAAAGGTGAGGGAGGATTTTTCAATATAAACATAGAAGAAACCCAACATTTTTAACTTTGGCAGAATAATCATCGGTGATATCTGAGTTCATATATTTTGATTGCCTAAGTCTTGGGGTAGTAAAACATTGTCTTGGGGTACTAAAAATCAAGTTTACAGTGAAAAGAGAGTGACTCCCCTAGCACCCCTGTAAGAATAATGCCAAGCAAAGTACATTTTTCAAGAAGGTGGCATTCATGGCGCTCTCTGCCTGCTTCCCCTGCTGTCTTCTTAGGTCCATCCGAATATCTGTCCCTGCCACCATTGAGCTGATATAGCACCAGCAGCTAAAAGATGGGCAATGAGAGGCCTCAGTATGCTGCACTCATTCTCCAGATATACTGTACACTCGTCCCAGGAATATCAGATTTATTATGCAAGTGCAGAACCAAAGCACAGTGCACCCTCATTAAAACTGGCCTTCCTGAGAAAAATGGGTTTACAGAACACTTCTAAAATAATAATTACATTCATTATACACATATTAAATGACATGACAGGGAGAATGACCTAAGAGACTCTTGAGGAAGGTAGAGACCTGGATCAGTGCATCACCTGGGAAATCCTTCTGGCTCACAGACTTTTTCCAGCTTATCCAGGAAAAGAGAAAACATCAAAGGGGCCAGGGACTAAATGATATATTTCTTTAGGCTGTATGTGGCTGGTTTATATAACACAAGTTGTACATCTATGCTATAGACAATACTAAGACCTGCCCAAGTAATATTTTGTTTTAGAAAAACAAAATAAAACATTTGACAGCCATGATCAACAGTTCTGAGCTGCTGGAATTTTGAAAAGAAACAGAAATTGTGGCCCAAATCGGAATAACCATAATGCAGGTTCTGCATAATAGACATAACGTATCCGGTGGAGACCTTAACACAACTAGGTATATGTGCAGATGATCATAAAGCTGAAGTCATCACTAAAATGCCTGATGCAACAAAGTTTCCCAAGTTCCTCTCAATGCTAAATCATACAGGGACATTTGTGATAAATCTTGCTGCCTAAGTTAAACCGTGCAAAAAAAAAATCTAATGGCTATCATAGAGAAGCTTAAAGAGGCTCTGAAACTGATGGGTTTATTAAAAGACCCAGTAATACATAGCTACTGTGCCAGAAAGCAGAAATCTAATTTTTTCTATGAAAGTTCTAAGAAAGGCTCTGGCAGAGTTTACTTACAGTAGTGTGATTGAAAATGATCGGCACTGGTTCATGTATCACACTAACCACACTAACCACTAACCAAAAATGAGTTTCAGTCTGCTCAAAAGGAGGCATTGACCTTAAGCAATGGAAATAAGAAGCTTCACATCTTTCTTTCTAACTCTTTTTATGGCCTTTTAAAATGAAATTGGTCAGATGTTATTCACTGCTATCAGAAGGGGACCTGGCAAACCGTTCCAGTGTTTGAGAACCTGGAAATGATTATTTTTTCAGATACAAAACTACACTTTCAAATTGATAAAAAAATGGGAAAGGTTTAATAACTACAGTAACACTGTCTGGGCAAACATGCAGTGGAACAATGTCTATTACTAGATTATGGAGTTGTCAACACATGAACAAACTCATCAAGTGTCGGGTTAGATGTGGACTGAGATTGCCAGAGCTACATCTGCGATAACACTGCGGAAAATCATCAAAGTTACCAGCATGGGATGGTAGGATCAGAATTTTCCAAGAGCTTTTCAAGGGAGACTATTCAGTCCTAGATGAGGTTTTATTCAAAGGAAACAACCTGGCAATTGCTAAGGTGTTACAGGAATATTCAAAGGGATATGTAAAAGTCATTTTATGGTCCAAAAACACCTTAGAGGAAGGGCAAAAATATTTTCTAACAACCCAAAGTGAACTGTGAAATAAAGAACACTGGCAGGGATTACCACATGAGCCAAAACCAAGTGAAAGACTGATAAAGTCATGCTAATGATAAAGGAAAATCAGCACCTTGAAGGAAAGCAGACATAGATGATATTGCTTAAATTGGCAAGGACAAATATACTTGTGTTAGAATATAATGCTGACTCGCTAGGGATGACTTTAGCAGAAAATGCTGCAGCTAAACATGTAGCCATATGTACTAAATCTTTTTTTGCTAAACCAGCTCTACGTCTAATAGAAATCTATTACATAGTAAATTCTGCTACATATTAGCTAGTGTTATTTTAAGCAGTTTTAGTAAAGGTTTAGAATGCAACCATTAATTGATATTATCTCTAATGTTATAGGCAAGCAAGAAAATGGTGCCTCCCAAAAAAACCCACCCCCCCCAAAACCTAATAAAAAACCAGTGGAGTCATGCTCTTAATGATGCTAAGCATGACTGACTTGTGCAGCGCTACGAATGAATCTGACATGGGGTGCTATTTGTTCCACAGAGAATAGAAAACATTACTAGGACGTCAGACCCAACACTAAAAGTAAAGAGACAGCAAAAAAGAAAAACTTAATTTGACCTGGTGCCACCAAGAGAAGTCACCATTTTATGAAAATGAAGTGGCAATATGTTGTGAGAATAGATGGTCACCAGTGGCATACTTTGGATGAAACTGTCACTCCAAACTGACACATACTTTAAAGAAAGGGTAATATCTTTACAAATCTTGGAGAGCTATTTGAAAAGGTCACTTCCCCTAAGGAAGTGTCACTTGGGTAAGAGCTGCAGCAAATTGACACAGTGAAACCTGTGGGCATGGCATAACCAAAAATAAATGGGACTGATGGTCCCAATGGGAAGGCATGAAGATTTCTGGGGCAGCATGTCAGAGGCTGCTGGTCAGTTTAGAGCATTTACAACTAATGAATAAAATATAAGTAAAAAAGAAGTTATAAATATTTGAAATTCTGTATTATGCTAATGAGGATTCTTAATTTTTTTTGATGCTTGGCTGTGAAAGGAAGACATGGGATTCTATATTTTTAATAAGCTTTTTCACATGTCTGTTGAACTAGTGCTAAATTTACGTGGTGTCTTGTATAAATAGTACTGGTCAGTTAGAAAACCCAGGAGCTAAATAATGTACAGTTTACTCAAATATCTGGACTCTGGGCAATTTTGAAGGAATACAGCAATAACAAAGTTATAAAAGAGCTGGGGCAATACCCTTATTTCTCATCTGTTGTCCATCTGAGAGTGAGTTTTAAGAAAAGCACAAAAAGTAGATGAACAGACTCAATTTAATGGCTAAAACATCAGCAGTAGCGGAGCCAGAGCAACATGAAAATAAAAACATTTAAGTGCCACCCAGACAAACCATTTAATTTTTATTTTAAAAGATTTATCTAAATGATTTTCCTGCAATTTCATTAACATTATAAATATTTAGTGCTGCTGCTTTGAAAAATGCTACTCTCACTTGTCTTTCTAACTCCTTCTATAATTTGTTTTCCCAGTTGTCTTCCTGTAACATTAACATCACCAGGATAAGCTGCTTGGTGCAGGATGAATCAGCTTCTGCTTCTTTGAATCCCACTGACGGGTAGCGTAGATTGGGTGGATTCTTGCCTCTGATATTCCTGAGAATGACTCTTCAAGCCACTAACTTTATAAAGAAACATCTTCCCCAAAATGGTTACAGTTGATTCATGTATTACTTATGGGCCTTTCATTCAGTTTCTTATATCAGGCTATGTCTTATCCTCTAAAAAAATGATTTTTAGTCCAAGAGTCTAAAATATGCTAGTATGCTACTACCATCGTCATCATCACATCAGCTGTGTTATAAACACAGCAAAAGTAATTATTCAGGTAGTAGTTTCTGCAGTTCACATAGCTGGAGCTTTTATCCTGCTGTGAAAAATTGCTGATGATCTCTTATCTTTGCTTCTTTAGATCATTAATAACAAATTCTCCCCGTTCTTCTATCGTATAACCAGGGTTTCAAAAGTGTATTTGCAGTTGATCTGGTTACAGTTTAACGTGTGTGTGTATGTGTATCATACATGAAACATGATGAATGTGCATCCATACATGATGATGATTTACCAAGTAGTATATTGGAGATGAAACCAATTGCATTTCATCTATAGGACAGCACCTTAGTCGTTTGATTACTATCCGGAGACAAAAAATCCCACTAGAGTCATTGAATGGCATTTGTGTAGAGTACATACTCCAAGACCCTCTGCCCTGACAATGGTGTTTTATCACTTCAGTACTTCTATTGATTTCTTACCCATTTCAGCTGGGAATTCCATTTTTCCATGGAGATTAATTTTACAGTCATAAAAACTTTGCTTCATTGTGATTCTTTCTTTGCTATTTTCACACTAATACGATATTTTGGAAGGGAAATGTTAACAGAGCTCACTAATGAATTAAAAAAATCTCTTTCTAAAGACAACTTCAAAGAATTGTTCAATGACTAAGCTGTAAATCATTACCTCCTTTTATTAACCTTCCAGTCAGTCATAGCTTTTGCTGGAGTGGGAAGCTAAGGTGACCCCTTAAATTTTAGGCTGCTCCCATTTATGTCTACTGTATGACTTTCTAATCTTTCTAATGTCTACTGTATGACTGTGTTTCTATCTAGGAGCTTGTTTTATCCTAGTTATGACAGATGAATATCTATTTAGAGAGAGGTAGATTAGGTGGGTAAAACAGATTGGGTATTAGGTGGATAAAGTCTGAGTCAAGGATTTTAAGCCTCTCATGCAATCCCTAGCAACACTATAAATCCTAAGGAACTGACTTTGCAAATCTTAAATCAAGGCTGTAGGTGCATGATTTTTCTCAGACGAATAAGGAGAGTGTTTTCCTTTGAGGGGGGGCAGTGGGTACTGCTGCGATGCTGACGATTTTTCCCATCACTTTGGATAATGGGAGTATTTCCAGTTGCCTCCAGTAACACAAACAACCCCACAAGCCAAAAATGTTATCCAGCTCCTGTTGTTCTAACTACAGAAGTTTCGACAGACTTCTTGTTTGTTCAAATTATCATCAAAAGAATGTTCTCATGTAGCACTAGAAGACAAAAATAAAATCAGCGTATTTGTTACAAATTCATGTTTCTTACATTACATCAAGTTGAAGCACTGTCTGCTTTTGATTGCTGTGTTTTGCTATCAGTTGCATGTTTGCTTTGGAACATAAGCTCTACAATGCCTTTGATGCCAAATGTATAGCAGGTGTATGCATGTGTTCTGCACCAACAGCGAGCAAGCTAGAGACCTTGTTTGATGAAATAAGGAGGCTATTATTTGGGTAGCGATGAGACAATTCTTGAATTCCCACAATGCCCTTGAGAAGACTGGTGCATATTGCCTTGCGAGCTTGTTAGCTTTAGCGTGAAATGTAGGGTGGCTCTTCCATGGGGTCTAGGAAGGCTGGTGATGCTATTTCCTCCCTCCTTGTTCTCTATGCGGCTAAGAACCAAAGCTGTGGTTGCTGCTTACTAGGACAGATAAGGAAAGAAATTGGATGTTATGCTAATATGTATAGGGGCAACCTCTTTCCACCCGTTTGTAAATGTGATCATATATACAGCTTAATGGGATTCTCAAACAGAAGCAAAAGGACCACGCAACTCATGCTGCATATGAGGTATCTGCTTGCAAGCACAGATGTACAGGCCGTGTCTGCCATAGCTGGATCAGTATTCACTATCCTTTCGTGCTTTTCCTGACCTGAAAACTCCCAGTTTACTTGACATTAAGTCTAACTTTAGCTCTGTCTCCACACAAACCCCTGCTTTTAACTTGTGCTGGCTCAGCCATATAAAAGGACAAAAGCTAAAATTCAGATAAGCAGAAACTCACGATTCCCTAACAGGGCCAATATGTGATGCTGATACAGAGAAGCTCCTCTCAAGTCAGCTATTGGGGTCACACACGTGCTCAGAGATAATGATGAATCACGGAGGAAGAATTGGTGAAGTGATATGGCTCACTGCTGTGTTGAGAATCGCCCAGCATGTCATCTAATTAGGTTATCAGCTTTGCTCTGAAATGACATGCAGATAAGCGCAGTGCCCAGGTGGACTTAGGATCAAGAGTGCTACTCCCCAGGGGGATTTTCACACTCAAACTTGCTTAACACAAATGGTGTAAATGTAATGAAGACCCACACCTAGAAATGATCCCAGGCCACACAATCTTTGCTGGAGCAACGTTCGGGATAAAAATCATCCTTTCACCACGCAACGTAATGAAGGCTGCCCTTCTCACATATTTCAGCTACACTAAAAAAACCCCGGGCAAATAATAAGAGGGTATTTTGTCACTTAAGAAAATCTAATTGCAAACCTTACATAGCCTTTTGAAGCATAGATGAAATACGACTTAGCATATTCTTTTGTGACTCACTAGAAGTGATAGTAAATGGATGATTATTCAGTGGTGTAGAAGCCTGTGGAGTCAAAGAATCCATGGATACTTGGACCATGCCTGGCATTCAGGGATACTGAGTTGATCAACTCTCCAGCAACCTTCCAAAGTTAGAAATCAACTCCTCGAGATGTACTAAAAAAGAAGTCCTCCATGACTTATGAGTCACAAAATGTCCTTTATGCCTTGCTATTTCATTTTACATTGCTTTTTATTATGGAACAATGGAACAAGTCATGAGCAAAACTTTAGTCATTAACTCTTTTCTGATCTACTACCAATTTGGAAAGTGGTGACCAAATGATTCATATATATTATGCCAAAACAGGAGCGGCATGAATGTTAAATTATTTGCCATGTTCACAGACTGTCAGATGGGGCAGATAGCCAGCTTTTCAAAATAATCACAAAGAGATCGGCACAGCTGTATTATATTTTCAGCTTGTACTCCTTTACTACTGAAACCAACATCCAGTGTCCTCAAACCAATGCTCTCTTTGATGAACATGAGTTTCAATTCATATTTTTTCTTGCTTTAAATAAAAAGAAAGAAAGAAAAAAAGTGTGACAGGCTAGTCTGATCTATAATTTCCTCCCAAGCAATACTGTAAAAATGTCACATTTGCAAAGCAGGAATAAATGAAGAAGGAGATAAACAACGAGTGTCGAAGTGCTGCGTGGATGACATGAATAGATGAAGGGCCTGAACTAATTGTGAGAAATGAGAAGTATGAATTGGGGTGACAACACATAATCAAATTCTCTTTTCAGTGTTTCATGTCTCGCTTGTGCAAAGTCTGTTGAGCTTATGAATGTCTATCACTGAAGGAAGAAACATTTGCCTTTATTTTACCCAAACTTCTTCAGTTGCTATTTATCAATCTGTTTAATTAATAAATAAATTGCTGGTCCCAATGTCTTGGAAATGCTACGCAGTACTCCAAGATTATAAGGTAAGAAAGTGCATTGGCAAAAATGTTACAACTTAATACAACATAATTATGTTATCGATAATTTGGAAGACAAATCTATCATTATAACTGTTCCGCTACGCATGCACCCCAATTAGGAACAAACACTGCGCAAAGCTCTGCAAGACACCCTGCCTCAGAGAGCTTACAGTCTGAGGGTATGGCAGGAGGCAAGTGGATATGGGCAAACAGATGGGCAAAGCAGAAGATAACAGTGAAATGGTTATGATTAGTGTAATAGTTTCTGAACATTCGATCGGGAGCCTGCCACAGGGGCAAAGAAAAAAGCCTTTATTTTATTCTTCCATAAAGGGCTGCCTACACCAGAGGACGTTAATAGGATAATTAGGGTAGTAATGTAATTAAAAGCGAAGCTGGAGTCCCAAAAGATATGGTTTATGATATGGGTGAGGGGTTGTATCTGATATTATGTTTTTAATATTCAATTCAGCCTGGCTTTGTGAGACATCACAAATGCTTTAAGGCAGATAAAAAAATGCCAGCTTCCAGAGGGCTGTTCCTTAAATAAGTATTGTAGGAAAGGGCAGTGGATAGAGCAAATAGTTTATCCAGCTTGCAAGGACAAGCACAAAGACCACCTAACTGTTCCTAAAGGGGCATTTGGCAGACCCTAGAGGTCAGGGAGAGGCAAAAAGGGAGTGGATTCAAGGCGGAGAATTCTCCCTCCCGGAGCAGTTTGGCTGCATTGATGGGAGCACGCTGCAACGAATGTGATGGGATAGCAGTGCTCACCCTCTCCATCCAGCAGCCGGGCACAGCATTAGCAGGCCTTTCTGGAGGAAAAATACACCTCAGTTCTCCCAGCTCCAGCAGAAGGGAGAGTTGTGTTAAAATAAATCAGTCAAGCACTTAATAAGAATGACCTGTGAACTCCCTTTCCTTTTGAAATGGTCTTATTGTCATAAAACTGTTGTAAGTGAGAATATTTGCTCCTCGAGATTTATTTTTTCATGATCACCTAAACTAACGACCCCTTGTATTCCACAGTGTACTGCAAAGAGTGTGCCGATATATTATAAAATGGCTTTGTTTGCTAGAACTGTTTGACCGCTGAGGGTTTCTGAGTGTGCATATCGCCTGGCTCATTGTGCCTGTATTGATTGGAATTCATTAGCCTCTACAGTGTCCTCAGCATCAATATGTTATGTCCATAGTGCAGCAGGAAAAAAACCCCAACCCACATAATAAATAAAAATATCCTTACTTCAAAAGCATAATTAATTAAATTTCTGTAATATTGAGATAACTTTGAGGTATCTCTCCTTCCTGTAAACCTCTGTCTTAATATACTAGATTACACAGACACAGATTCACAGTCGGTAGGTTTTAACTCTGATAGCGTCCCCTCTATAGACAGCTTAAGTCAACAGAAAGACTGTCACCTACTCAGAGGGCTTTGGATCAGCTTTGGGAGCTCAAAGTTTTCCTGAAACTTGACAATTTAAGCATAACTACACCTATTCAGAGATAAGATTAAAACTGCTTGAAAAATGGTACTTTCTCTTGTACTTCACAGGGGGAAAAAAAACCCCAGTTTCTGATTTTTTGGCTACAATCTAGTAAAAAAAACTGAATCACAAGTCTTCTTTCAAATAAATGGGCCAGAGGAAAAAAAAATACAAAATCTTAGAAAGGCATGGAAATGTTTTTGCTTTATTTCTTCAGTTGATTATTTATTTATTTCCTTTTTAAAAAAGATATATATGAAAAAATGTTGTTTAGGTCATTCTAAGACTTTTTGCATAAATGGACTGAACTGAACAAAAAATTTTATGCTGAATTCCAACACGCCCCCAACAAAAAAACCCCCACACCCAACCTTGCCATTACAATTTTCTAAATTATGTTCTTTCTGCACTTAGAATCAGGAAACCCATTCAGAGAGATAGCATGAGGGCTTTTCAGAGCACCTTTTTATTTAAATTTTTAATTTTTATCCGATTTCCAAAAATAAGCACAATCCCACATGAGGAGGGAGAGATTCAAAAGTCTTTTTTCCTGATTCAGGGCAAGGAATAAAGGCAGGAGTCCCACCTCCCCTGAGGCTGCTGTAATCATCACAATCTACAGTATTCTTTGAATGCATTTTTTCTCCCTTTCTCATACAGAACGTCTTTCGCTTTGCATAAAATACTTTAATATTTATTAAGCCAGCAAGAGAGCTTGAAAATGACTCTATAAGACAGTGGTTAGACCAGTCCCAAGGGATGTGAGACACCTGGGTTCCTGTTCGCAGTCCAATGAATTTTTAATTGTATTCTAAAAAGTGGAACAGCTTTAAGAGGAGGGACAAAGCCCGGCTCAACTTCCAGGAAAGCAGATGACCTTCATTCAAAGCCCTAATATTAATCAAGCAGAAGGAGTACATAAGCCCCTTTTCCTATGTTTGTATGACTAACCTGAAAGCTGGGCCATAGGATTTAATGAGATATGATTATAATAGTACATGTCTCTGTTTTGCAAGGGAAACTGATTTGGGAGTTTGACTACCAGTAGAAAGAGACTGGTGTGATTGCTTTCAATACAGGTAAATATGAAACCAATAATTTTTCAAATGTCCACATTTCAAAAAGTTAAGATTTTGATTCCTAACAAAATATGGCCAAGACAAAGAGTCAGCTGTTTTCACAGCTCACGGAGACACATTTCATTTTACCGTTTCGCAGAACAGTAACTAATTTGTCATTTTGTTCTTCTTTTTTTTCCTTCAAAGAAAACATTCTTCATAGAAAACAAATACAGAATTTTGTTCAAAACAAATACACAGCTCTTGCTTCATGCACCCATTCATCCTGCAAAATCTTTTTCTATGAACAAACATCTACAGTAGAAAAGGTTTTGATCCTACTTTCCTAATTCCTACGGTTGTGTACATCTATACTGTGACGGGACATGAAATGAATTAAATTCAGCACGTGTAACACTAGTGAAAGGCAATGAACTTTACATCAGGAAGGAACTTGATTCATGCTATATATATGAGGAAGCGAACAGCCTTCAAGTCTGAGTTTCATGAGACACAAGAGGTATGCACCTTTTTCATTATAATTGAATGTAAGTGCTTGTATGGTTTTTAACAACCAGTGATTGCTCTTGTGGTTTTATGGCCTGGTCATATGCCCACTGAAATCAACAGAATGAACTGTGAAAGGCTTCTGAGCTTGCTTAAAAGTGCAGCTCAGTGACACAGAACAACCCAGCTGCCTTATCAACAGAAAGGATTTGGACAAAATGACGAAAAAGAAATTTTTAAAAAAATTACTAAAGCAAAGGTGATTGCTTACAGAGTTTAAAATTTTTAGATCTACATGGTTTATACTTTCCCATGCTCCTTTTCCCATCAATAATCCAACCATTCATCTTCTGTGAAATCTAAACCTTCTGTGCTTCATGTTTTATTCATCCTAAGGTGCTTAATTTATACCAAAGGACAGCAGAGGGGCTAAGAGTAGCCTGTGTAAGGGGAGATGCCTTTAAGGCTATTATTCATGCCCTTTGATCTCAAGTTTTCACTCAGGAAACTTTGGTTCTGTGGGTAATTAGAGGCTGCCACTAACTTTTACTCTATAAATTACAATAAATCTGGAAAGCCAAGGATCTTTGAGACTGTAGTCATGTTTCGATATCTACAATACTCAGAACAATTATAAATATGTTCTAAGACACCAAAGTTAATTCTGATTCAAGACTAGTTATTTTCTTTTAAATATATTTTTTATAGTGTAATTGATAAATATTAACAAATCCAAAAGTATTTATGACTGTTTATTTTATACACCACTTAGGCTAACACCTAGCAAACTACAATATGATGGATGAAGAGTGACACTAAACTTAAACTTTCCCATGGAAATATATGTTACGAACTGTACACAATCAATTATTTCAGACAAAGCCCATGCTGTTTCCTCTTCTCCTAAGACACTGCTACATATTTAGGTTTTCAGCTTGAAAGCCCATTTTGGCACCACTAATGAAATAAATTATGTTTCTTGTCAGATCTCCCACTGGGTGGCGTGTGGTACCTCATGTACGTTCATTTGTCACCCTCAAATAGAATAATACTTCCTGCAGGTTCCCAGAGCAGATAACTGCCCAAGTGGAAGTTAATTAAGTCATTGGTTCACTTTGCTCCAGAGGATGTTAAACCACCGATGTTAAATGAGATACTTACAGTACCACACTGGAGACACATCCAATTAAAACACCAGAAGAATTCAAATGTATATAGAGCTGTCCTCACAGATTACGGTGAAGAGAGGACTAATAGATAGTGAGCCATTTAGAAAGAAACAAGGAACGAGAAATTCATTTTCAAGGCAGCAGAAATCGTCTTCCTTGAAAAATCTAAATGGAAAAAATCTGATGAAAAAAATGCCATTTTCTCCTATTTCAAATGTGAGACTTGACATGACATTTCATTGTGTCATATTTCCACTAGTGATTTTTCATTTATCTAGACTAAATAATAAGAGAATCCCTCTTTCTAACTGCAAACTCATCCAAGCCCAAGGAGTTGGTTTATTTCCTTAAATATAGCCTAAAGGAAATGTTTACAATTTCTTAACTACTTAAGAAATGATGTCAACAAAGTGATGGCATCCTTTTTTTTAAATTTCAGGGTTTTTTTTTTCATGGAAGAGGAGAATAATTCTATTGCTTCAACAGTTAAAGAAAAAAAAGTTTCACTTCTACAGAGGAGCATGAAAAAGCAGCCATGTAGCCCAGAGTGCTTTTCTAGGCAGAACACAAAGTTCACCAAGAGTTTTGGCTCTCTAATAACTGTGAGCACACGGCTTCTACCCATTACCAGTTTGATCAACTCCCATTACAACAACAAAACCAGGCAGGCAATAAATGTTGACATTTTGCTTTATACTTTACTATAATCTTTTTTCCTCCTGACAGTAAAACTAATTGAAGACTGGTGAATGGCTCAGAACAATAGAAATGAAAATCTTTCTGCTTCTGGGTTCCCAGTTCAAAATCATATTCCATCTCCAAATGGAAACTCTGCTTTGGTCTAGAGATGGCCTTCAGTGGCCCACTGGAATAAGTCTGGTGACATTTATCAAGCCCTCAGGGACATACTGCAAAATCTCAATAGTAGGAAAAGAATAGGTAGTTACCTCCACACATAATGAAGGTTGTGTGAGGAACTACCAATGCTACAGTATAAGGAGAAAGCTTTGTCCTGAAGACCACCAGATTGGCAAAATTCACACACAAAGAAAAGTGAAGAAAAAGAAAAGCAAAATATCTGGCTGCATAATTCAGCATATTGGCGTAAAAGAATAATGGACCAATTTTGCTGTCTTTGGAGAGATTGCCTGCTACTTTTATGAGGAGTGAGGCAGGCTGGATCTAGGATTTTCCATTTCCTATTTCTATGAAAGCACCATATTCAGCCAACATTATTAATTTTGTATCACAGCAATTTAATGAGTAGTTGTCCTGAAGTGTGTAGGCTCGTAAATGAAACCAGGAGATGGCTATGATCAGGGTAAAGCACCTGGTCCATAGTTGTACGTAACGTGAAAGAGCTCTTTTGTGGAGTAGAGAGCTTGAGAGAGCATGAGAGCTTGTCTCTCAAAGGGTGGGGCACAGGACCTTTTCATGCCAGATGCTGCCCTCACAGCCAAAACTACTCCCCTGAGTAGAGGATACACATACTCTGTCTATAGTCCTTCAAGAGCAAACATGTTCTTGGCCCGGAACAGTTTGAAGGTCATAAAGATGAGCATGGTTTAGGACCTGTTAGGCAGTAATGCAGAGGGTAAAGCCTCTGGGTAATGCTTCCTGCAAATGTGAGCAAGTAAACCAGCTTGAAGTTGTTACCTGGGACTGTGAAGTGCCATATCATCTGCAATAAGAGTCTATAGCTATTAAAGACAACCTAGTTTAGAAACAAAGCTGGTGCACACTCGAGGCACTGGCCACCTTATTTATTGTGTATGGCATTGAACAATCAAACTACTATTAAACGTCCAGATTTGAATTTCTTTGGCTTTCTCTAAACTGAATAACAAATATGTAGCATGCAAATTGCAAATTATTTGCAATGGATATCTAGCTGCTGTTTGCTAAATTCTCCTCCACCTGGTGTGTTCGGTTCTCTTTCACCTGGAAACGCAAATGTAGGTGGCTGGTACAAATGCAGGCTTTGCCCCAGAATGGGTGACAGAGGGGTGGACAGGGAGCTCAGACAGATGGTCCTACTGCCAGGATTTTAGATTTTAATTCTAGATTTAGCCCTGATGTCCCTGTAATCTGTCTGTAGAATGTGGACAGGATTTCCTGCCTGTCTTGTTCATGTAGCCTGGAACATTTTCAAGGTATTGACTGTATCTCCCTAAGTACAGTGCCTAACTCAATAGGTCTGGTCAAAGCTGGAGCCTTCCTACAAGAAAAGTGATCACAATGCCATGCAACTTCTCAAAATGGCTATAGCAAATACATTACTACATCTCTAAAAATGAAATACACATTTATGGTGAATGCCTCCAGACAGTTCCGAAACTTTTCCAACAAAAGTTGCATAGAGGTTGTTACTAGTTAATGGAAGGGCATTTTTAGACATGAGGTTATAATGAAATTAAATTAAATTCAAACCAATAAGGGGGGATATATATTTCCAAGGACAATACATCCTTAACAAAGACTTCAGTGCTTTTATCCTCAGCACTAGGAGTTGAGGACTGCACATAAGCTTTGATCAACCTTAATTAACTCTGGATTGGATATGTGTCTGTGAATTGTTTATAGTATTTTGGCTGAAAGCAAGATGCTAACCAATATATTTAGGAAAAAAAAAAATCCCTAAAACAGAGTTTGACTTGCTGGATTAATGCTATGCCAGCTAGGTTGCAAAAAAAAAAAAAAAAAAAAAAAAGAAGTTTAACCTTAAATATATTGCTGTTCCTCTCAAGAAAAAAGGAAATCCTTACAAATTAGGATTTATGACAGTGTTGCCCATAAACAGTATTTCTGTTGGAAAACTCGATGAGAAGCCCTTGGTATTGCTCTGTGGCTGGGCTATGCCCTGCAGCTGTGCCTGGAGCTGAGTGTCAAACACTGAGGCTCCAGTTGTTTTGAGAAGCCAGCTGGGGTGTCGGTGGGTGGTTTCCCAGCTGGCATCTTCTCATGACTTTTGGCCGAGAGTCCTTCTGGCCGGTCTGGCAGCTGAAGAGTTGAACGTGTGGCTGGGATAACATCATCTCACTGCTGTGCTCAGCTGACCTTCACAGTGTTTTTGTTTTGACTCATATTTGCTTGTAAGGAATTTGCTTTTTCTGTCATTATATAAATACACAGACAGATCCAGGCCAAATCCTGAATCCTTCGCTTTACAGGCTCAAAGCCCAGCCACAAATCCGAGCCCTGGCTGGGATCCGCACCGCACAGCGTTAGGCAAATACAGCGGCTCTGCGGCTTTATATGAACCCAGCCCTGATACCTCTGCGAGGAAACCCACTGGAGCACAGGTACCTGCCCTGATCCTCCTGCAGAAACATGCGTGGGGCTCACTGACAGCTGACAAGACAGAATTAGGCCAGCCAGATCCCCTCCTCTCGATACCCAACATGACCAACCACCCTCTGTGAGCTGTGAGAAAACACCTATACCACAATGGCTCCTAGAGCTTTTTATTTATACAATGCCACCAATACCTACTCACTCAAAAGGGACAGATCCCTCCTTGTGGGGAATTCACAGCTCCATTCACAGACCAGACACAGCATAGGCTTGAAGGAAAGAGGCAGCTTTAGGTAAACGGAAAGCAAGTACCAAACAAGAAGAAAGTGTTGGTTTCTGAAAGTGCTGATGCCAAAGCTGAGATCTGTAGTAATCACGACTGTGTGCGTTCTCTCATTCCCATACGTTAGTGCAGGCATCAGTGAAGTCATAACAGTGTTGCAGAAGAAAATCCAGAAAATACTGCTTTAGTCAAGGCTTTTTGCCCCTCTTAGACAGGAGCAATTCCAGTGACCAATCTTACCTGCCAGAATCAAGTCCCGGGATTAGCTTTGCTCAACGATTTTGAAACTGTGGTTCCCCAAAGTGCTGGTAAATCATCCGTATGTGGTCTCTGGTCTATTAAACAGCATGATCTCATCAGCCCTAAATAGCTGAGCTAAACTCTGTGAAAACTTTGAGAGCTGACAACAGACTTAGTACCAAACTGTGGGCGTCACTGTCCTCCACTATACTGTCATTAAAGCAGACTGTGGGTGGAAGCTTGGAATCACCACTACTGCAGAGAGAAAAGACACGCTATGGCAATATCTACATTAAACATTTGCCCTGGACTGGAGCTCTGGGCTCAGAGGTGTTGAGCTCACTGGTTTGGATGTGCTATGAAGGCAGGCAGACATCATCCCAGGAGGCCATGGGAGATGACGGTCCCAGGTGCTGACACTCTTGCCTACCTCTGAAAATGCTCCTGCTCCACTTGAAAGAGATGTTTGGTTTCAGACAGATGTTAGGATGTGGCAGGTTTGATTTTAAGCACTAATGGGCATCAGTTTGCCTCTGTGGAAAGTGGCACTCAGCAGTGCTGCCCTCCGCTGAAGGTATAAGGTGGGTCTGAGGTTGGTGATGGTCTCACCTGAATGGGTCCTGCACTGCTGCTTCTGCTTCTTAAAAGCTTTGTCTGGCCCTCAGAGCTCTGGAAGGTTTTAATATGTGAGCTATGGAGCTCCAGCTTCTGTTTTATGGTTTACTAAGGAAGTGAGTTAGGACAAAATAATATGCTGTAGTCAAGACTGAAGATAAAGACATGGAAGAATTCATTGAAGAGAGAAGACAGAAGAGAAAAGACGGAATGAATGTAAATATTTTTTTCAATAGAAAATGTTCAGTTTTTGATTTGCTGCTCATGTTTCATACACTCAGCAATTACAGAAGTTTAACTTCCCCCCGCAAATATAGTCGCTGGTCTAATGTAAGATATTTCCTCTTTTTTCTTTTTTGTGCAACATTTTCATGGATACACTTATTAAAAGAAATAAGATGCTTGAGAAAACAAATCAAAAGAAATACTTCAAACTATGCAAAGACAGAAGTAAACAAAACCCACAAGAGATGGAAAAATGATCATTTTAATCTTTTCAGTTGAAAAACAATTTTGGAAGAAGGTTGCTTTTACAGATAATTTGGACATTTTCACCCAAAGAGAATTTAGTCAATATATTCTAGCCTATTTAAGCTAAAGTGTTCCAAGGAAACTTCTCAATATTGATGATATTTTTAAATGAGAAGGTTTCTGAGGTCATTTTCTGATGAGAGAAGAAAAAAATAAGAAAAAAAGAAGAGAAAAAAATACTGAAAAGCAGACCCTTATGATAGGAAAACATGTTTTACAACATTTCCAACTCTGGGGGGATGGGGGATACTTCTGAAAGGTTTTTGCTTTTACGCTTATTTTTTCTTTTTCTAATGCACACCAAAAACACTCTCAAGCTGTTTTCGGGAATTGGAGTTGTCCATTACATGTCTCTGATCATCTCCAGCTCATTATAATGTGACCTGTGGGCCTGTGCAGTGCTGTGCCCTGGAGTCCTACCGCTCCGAACATCCTAACCAGGGACTTGTTGGGACATGCAGGCTGGATGGGACCTGCAGCAATTTTCTTTTGTGGGAAACCCAGGGCATAGACAGGGGGACCGGAGGCGTCTGATGTACCACGCCGTCTCTCTCGCCAGGGAGTTGGGCTGCTCCCAAGTCTCTGAGTCTGAGATGTAAGCTCCATTTGCCATTTCCCCCCCAGCTTTGTTTCAATTTGCATACACCTATGCTTGAAGAATAGAGGTACTGTGCATAAATGTCCTAACTGGCATACAAACAAGGATGTTTATACATAAGCAAATTCATCCTTTGTTGGCTATTAGAGTCATTAGTCTCTTTCAAACACTTGAGTCATTCCATTCATGGAGCAGAAAGAGTACCACTGACCTCAGCGACCCATCGCAGACAAACCAGTGAGCAGCCAGCGATGGATAAAGAAAGCAAATTCTCACTTAAGAAAAAAATAATAAAAAATCTATGAGCTTAAATTTGTTTACGTAAACTATTCAAAGAATAATGACTCACAGCTTAGTGAAGAAACTAATTTTTTAAAAAATTAATAACAAAGAGTGAAGATTGAGGTCTTGGTCTGAAGCTCATTGCAGTCAATGGAAAGACTCACTGTTAGTGGGGTTTGGGAATGTTTCCTACTTTCAAGTGTGTTTGAAAAACCATAATTTCTAGCCCTTCCAGCTATACAAGGATATGGACCGTCTTTCCAAAACGCTTAGAGATATGCAACATCCAAGACAAGGAAAGTCAGTTTGAAGAGATATGTCAGTGCATGAAGGGAAAGGGGGTGTGTGGGGAAATGAAGGAAAAATAAGACATTATTTTCTTCTTGTCCCTGCAGAGTGGGATGCAGGACAGAGAACATAAATTTAGGCCTGTGCTGCTGGGAACAGGAGAGGTGTCAGAAATCACACATTTTGCAGTGTGTTCCTCTACAAGAAAGTCCTTTGAGAGAAAAGCCTCTAAGTGTGTGAGCAGAACCCATAAAATTTTACACCCACCCCCCCAAAAAAGGAAGAATCGAGAGTCCAAACCTGCCACAGAAACCTCGACCCTTCGCTTAAATTTGTCTGCAATGCTTTTACAAGACATAGCTTGAAAAAGGCTGTATGCTTGCAGTAAAAAAGTTACATCTATAACTTTTTCATTGTAGCAAGCTGTTCTTGCCAGTGCCAAGATATTATTTTCTACACTCACAACAGAGTGTATGTATGGTTTTAAAATTCTGCACGGTAGTTTCATACCAAACTGTTCATTGTTTATACAATTTTTCATGTCAAAATGCATTCTGTGTGCCAGAAAAAATTGAATATATTATATTTTAATCATTTTGCATAAATAGTGAGTGTTTACTGCAGGTTTAAAAAAACCCTTTTCCTCCCAACTACCAATCTGATTGAAAACAATTATGCTTCTGGCACAAGACTCTGAACAATATTCAGCACAAATTACATTTCATTCTGTTATTAATAGATGTGATATGTGAGAAATGAAGATGTATGGCTGCTTGTTTCTGCTTATAATTATAGAAATGCCATTCCTATTTTCCCTCTTTTATATATGCTTTCTAGAATCTTTGAGTTGGATATCTATGTGTTTGTGATCTCTTATCCAAAGGGCAAAACGACAATGAAAATAAGAGCAGCTATCCTGTTACAAGATTAATTTGGGAATGATAAATGAGTGTTTTTAGAATGAATTGCATAGGTTACCACTTAAACAGGTCTTGGCAGCAAACCAGCCCTTTTCTTCAACAAAAAGGGGGAAAAAAAATGTAGAGAATGTATAAATGAGTTGATTGCCCCAGGATGTCTCTCTCAAGAAGGATTAAAGAAACCTACTGGGGCATTTTCTTTCCCCACAAAAGCACTATTTGTGCTACGAAAGTTCACCCCGATAATCATGTTACTACAGAAAAAAGGGGAAAAAAAAGATTTTCTGCTCCTGTACAACCTCTTGTAAGACATTTGAAGTCATAGGTGCCACTGAGTCAGCTGTGTAATACAGGCTCAGCCTATCCAAAGAGTGGGAGTGAGAACAAGCTCTCTCAAAGACTCTTCAGCATAGACAGGGAAAACCAAACAATATATTTTCCTGCTAACATTGAAAAAGTGCTGTGAAATCAAACTCCACAGCCCAGGCACAACTTTACCAGGGCGGTGCAGGTTTTAACTTCAGGTTTTAACTGCGCTCTGCCGTTAGGTTCAGGCTATGGTTGGCCCTGCATGTGTACTTTGTAAAAAAAAAAAAAGAAGTAGTATTTGAAGGGCAGCTCCCGGTCACGCACATTCTTGTTCCTAAAGCTGCTTCTTCCAATTGAGAGACAGGGATTTCTGAAATGCCCAATCAGTTATGAATAAGACTCCAGCATGGCTTAAGGCCAGTCATGATATACATTTGATGAGATAGGACATCTGTGTTTCAGTTTGGTCTCTTTACAAGAAATTTATTGGCAGGAATAAGTCTAAAGCCTTGTCTGGGTATTACTCCTTCTATGTGACAAGACAACTGGAATATTTTTGGTGGAGCCTTGTAATTTTTCTTCCCTTTGTTTTGTTTTTCTTGCAAGATTTCTTCCTATTCTTAGCATAGGTATTTAATGAAGATGGAATGTCTTCCTCACCTTGATCATTGCATTTTTTTGCTCTAACCTTTCTGCACTTAAAGCCTTTAAAAATTCCATAGCTGTTCAGATCAAGAACCCAGTTGCTATCTGTGGAAGACATCAGTAGACATTGATGGAAATAATATAGGAAAAATAGAAAGAATGAAGGGAGCTATCCTCCCAGCATCTTGTAATCAGATCTTCCAAGTGTGCAGTTGGTGGGGCTTTCCTCCATGGGTTTTTTTTGAACCCATTTTTACTTCACTTATTTGGCTTTCTCAAAATCCAGTAGCAACGGGCTTCAGATTATACTTTTTGCTGTGCAAAAAGATACTTCATTAAAAAAAGGTATATTACCTGGTAATTTTGTTGTTGTTGTCTCTTAAACTCTAGGTTATGGGAAATGGTGAATAGCCTTTGATTCTTCCTATACCCTTTTGTTTTTAAAGACTTGAACTGGGCATGGCGAGAAAAGGCCAAACAGTGAAACAAGATGGAACAAAAAATAAGGAAAAAGAGAATTGTCAAAAACACTATAAGCAAAAGCAAAGATGAGAGAAAGACTGGTGATGGGTATATGCTTAGAACTGAATGAAGAGATTTTGCAAAGGTGAGAGAACTTGAAATGGGATCTAAATAACCTGAACACCAACACTGTCTTTTAATCACTAGTCTATGTTCTCACCAGATATTTTATTCATACTAGAGAGCTTTGTTCATTAAAATTCATACATCTACAAACAAGCAAAACAAAAAGCCCAAACCAACTAAACAAACCAATTAAATGCTGATGCATAACAGGAAAAAAAGGAAAGATTCCCTCCCTGGCCCCAGCTGTTCATATTTATATTCACTTGGCAAACACTTGAAAGAGTTTCTATCTGATCCATTCATGAATGTCTGGGGGGAAAAAATGGATCCCGGATAGATTCATACTGAGATATTGTTATAATTCATGGCAATCACAACCATCTTGATGACACGTTATGTTTCTGTTGTTCTGTGTTTGAGCTACACTATGAGTTTATAGGAAGGAAAGGACAAAGATGTGGCTTCCAGAAACTGTTTCTTTCAAGATGACCTGTGTGAAGGGTTGTCAATCAGTCCATGGTACATGGTGCATATCAGAAGAAGGCAGGGAAGGATACAGCTATTTTATAAGTGGGAGAGTGGCATGCTCGCGGCTAAGCCAGGTGCTACAGGAACACTTTTGTTAAATGTGAATGGAAACATGGCCTCTCTGCGGAGCACCGTGATCGCCCTTTATGGACCAGTCTTTGGGTAGCAAAGTACGAGGCCAGCTACTCTGCTCCACTTGCCCCTGGCACAATATTTGCAAATGAATGAACAGACTTGAATTTAAATATGAACCATCCGTAAGAGCTGGTGCTCAAAGCTCAATCCAAACAAAATAAATCATCTCCCTGAGATCTGAAGAAAAAGTAAATTTATTCATAAAATTATGACTGTGAACTGTGATTCTGCCACTTACGTTTGAGTATTGAAGACATTAGTCAAACTTCCCATTGTGATGCAAACTGTTATTGACAACAGAGAAACCTATCTATGTGCAAAGCTCTCTGACATGTATGCTATCATAACATTTATAGCCTGACTTTAAGACAAAGAACAGTCGGATTATAGGCACTTCTTGGGGAGAGTGGAAAAATAAGATCATTAATTCGATTTGTATTTTGCATTTCAGGGAGTAAGACAGCCTCATCCAAAGCCCAGTTAAGCAAAGTATTATATTCCAATTGCTTTCACTGAACACTGGGACCGAGGGGCCTCAGAGACTTGGATGCTACACACACCAAGTAAGACACAATGCCTGCCCCAAAAAGTTTGCAATATAAACCTCTGAACCATTAGAGCTTGTCACTCTTTTTTTAGGCCTACAGATATCAATGCAAATAGTTGCTTGTGCCCGAAAGCTGAAGATATTAGTAGCATTTGGAACCAGAAAAGACAAACAAAAGAATAATCACCATTCACAGATTTTAAGTATGTAAACAGAATGATCATTAAATCTGGTCATGCAAAATCCTTTTTCACATCTAAATTTCACCTTTCCAGCACAGCTCAGATGCAGATGCTGATGCTGTCACCCTAAAAAAAAAAATCTGCTCTGAATACTCTGAGTTCTCTGATTGTGTTTTCATAGAATCATAGAATGATTTAGGTTGGAAGGGACCTTTAAAGATCATGTAGTCCAACCCCTGAAAGAGGGAGTTTTAAAGAGGATATGTCCCCAGGGAGACACAGGACAATTATGCAGGGACATGAACAATATGTCACATTGCTTAATGTGTTATAGCTCTAATATCCATACAGTTTTAGATGGGTAGATAGAAAGACCAGGCATCAAAGGGTACGGAGACACAATGTATTTCCAGTGCCAGTATCTGACAGAGTTAGGGTGGTCTGCACTGTTAGTTACAACCTGCTCTGTTCAAAAGATTAAGAACTATGAAATAAAAAACACTCAAGAAGTCCTGTTAAAAACATTGCAAATGTTTCCCTGATTTTGCTTTTGGTTGTTTATACTTCATGCTGCAGATGATGTATATCATATAGATGATAACCACTTGCAAAGAAATGTCACATATGCTGTTGCCCATTCAAAGCAGTTTCCTTTTCTTTGTTTGTTTGTTTTTTCTCTTTGTTTTTAATAACTATTCATCCTGTTATAATGCTACTTCTGACAGCTGATACCAAGGCACCTCAGTCACCAGAAAACAAGTGGTTCTGATTTTTCTTCATTGTTAGCTAGATGTTTGTGGTTTTCCAGCCTTGCTTGTTAAAGTTCATTCGAAAGCAGCCCAAGGTAAAAATCCAAAGGCTCCTTTTACATTCCCCCACTCTTAACATTTTCTTCTCTCTCAGTAAAAATTTTTACTCCAGGCCTACAGGGACTGAAAACACATTGTGGTCATCTCTGAGTGCTTCAAGAGACACAAGAGAAATATGTGAACTATCAGTTAATGAGATGGAGGGAATCCTCAGCCCTCCAAAGGACTATGCACTTGCCCATTGATCACGGCAAACTACGCTGCTATATTTAAGAAGTAACAGTTGCAAAAGGCACGTGCATCCTATTGCACAGGCTATGACACTTGCTTTTGGACTCTAACCATCCAACAGTTATTCATGTCTTTATCACCTTGAAGCTGAATTACTGCTCACCCCTCCATCTCTGACTGTGCCTGTAAACCACTCTGAAACTCCTGCTAGTGCAGCGTTACAAGAAATATCTAATACAGAAACAGCTTTGTCTTTGATATTCACTAAGTACAAACTGGTGCATTCCAGGCTAAATTTTTATATGATATTTTTGACCTTAGGTAATGCAAATTGTTGGAGAAGCCTGGCCATTTGTGCAGTGCTCTCATGTGAAAAACAGAAGGAGATATTCAGGTTCAAAACAAATGAACATGCTTTCTTATGTAACGTGTGTCAATAGCTCTGTCAGGGAAGCTCAAAAAGCCATAATTCACAAGTACTGTCATTAACAGGTTTCACTGATTAAACAAGAACTCTGAAAATCTGGATTTTATATAAATAAATAAAGTAACTATTGTATGGTTCAGACATTTGAAAACAGAGATATTGTCCATTGAGCTTTGGAAGAATATGACTTTGAAGTTACCACTTGAAGAAAGGACTTTTAATTTCACTTGGACTGTCATTGGACTTGAGCAGCAAGAGCCTAATCCCATGTCTATGCAATGTTTCCTCTCAGCGCAACATTCCCCAGCACTTCAGCTGAGTCTTGTTTTTACAGGCCCTTTCGCTAACCTTGGTCAAGGTACTAACTCATGCAACAACCCAACGGAAAGAACTTGGAGATCCCTGTAAAGTGAGACAGTGGGAAGTCCAAAAATCCCCTTTTCAGCTGCATCCTGTGACACCTGTACCCAATGCCGGAGTTGAACACACAAACTCCAAATTTGTGAAAAAAATTGTGCCACCAGCTCAGTAATGCTAACAATGACAGGGCAACCATTTTACTCAGCTTGTTGCAATCACCTGGAAGTAAACGAATTTGCTAACACTGTTTTCAGCTTAGATAACTAGATTAGACAGAACAGTATCGCCGTTTCTAACAGAGTTTGGGTGGATCGGACAGCCATTCAAAGCCAGGGACTGGAATTCTCCACAGAAAAAAAAAACCAAAAACCCAGTGTATTTAATTAGCATGAAACACATACATTTTTACTCAATAAAAAGATCCAGATTTGCAAACTTAAGTGGCTTGAATTTCTTTAATTTGTATTTATTAGACACTGATGGAAATCCATTGGCTTGGTGAGGTGACTTGTGCTTTTAAAGGGATGGTGGGAATAGAGCCACTGTAATTGACGCTATGTGTTTTATATAGCCTGCTCTAATACCTAGTACACTTACGAATTTGCTTCCCAGCCTACAGAACACACACATGTTTAGTGTCAGTATATTGAGAAAACATGTAGATACAGAAGGAGAAAAGCTACCAAAAAGGCTGTTAAGAGTGAATAAAAATTACCAGCAAGATCTTAGCAGAAACAAATCTCCTTTGGACAACACTTCGTGCATTGAGAGTACTAAGAAACTTATATAATTGGACCAACAGTTTGGGGTTTTTTTCCAGCATCTGGTTGTCACTTGAACTACAATGCAGCTCCAATTATATTTTATAGGAAGCAATTTTATTTTTATAGTTTAAGAATCCTTTGGAATTGGTCTGTGAAAGGAAATAAAAAGAAAGAAGAAAAAGAAAAGGATCAGCTGGCTTCAGAGCATCTAAACGGAGGGTGAGATCAGAAAGCGCAACCCAGACTGGCTGTTTATAGTGCACGCTACCGAAACTGTTAATTCAAAGCAGTGCCCTGAAAATATCTATCAGTCTTATCCTCCCTGCCCATTTAAGGGGAAAGAATGAAATCCCAACGAATTATTGGGGAGCAGTCCAAAAGTCTCATCTCTCCTCTCTGCACAAGCTAGTATGTATCAAAAATAAGGACCTCAAATGACAAAATGACTCTTTCTTCTTTTTCTTTGCTAAATAAGTCCTCCCTCTTGGTGCTAGAATCAAGGACAAAAATACTGTCCCTTATCCTGAGTGCAGCATCCCACTCTGATCTCATGCTTATAGAAGATGGATGTCCAGCTCGTACAGAGCAGGAAAACAGTAACACTCAGTCTCAGTGTTTACAGAGAGTAACCTGGTTTATCAGCTCACATATCAGACATCCAACAGACATCCTCAGTGAAAGTTTGGGAAATTTCTTCTTTGGGAGACCTGAGTACAAAACCCATGTGCGGTTCTCAGAGGTGCTCTTTGCCTGAAGAATGAGTCCTGCTGGTAACTTTATCCTGTGCAACAGCATTTCCTGGTGCGTCCTATTCTGAACTAAGTTTATTTGCACAGTATAGCAACGCACAGTGGCCTTTTACCTGGAGGAGGCAGCTGCTGGAAGATGGGTTCAGCAGGAGGAGGTGCATCGGTAACCAGAAGCTTGCAGGGCAGTTCAGTAGCTCTTTTCTCTGTTGCCAGCAGTGAGACAGGGACAGTAAGTTAGTCTGAACATCACTAAACACCACTGACCCCTGCCAGGCTAAATTACCTTCCAGGCTAACCTTCAGTTACATTCAGGCTAATATCATTTATATTTTAGGACTGTACAAGGAAAAAAGCGTTGATAGAAATGTGTTATAAAGATCCTGTGCCAGGTGTGATTAAACAAGCTGCTGAATCTGAACTTGAGCAGGTTTCCTAAGTCAGGTGCAGCTTCACACATATGTTGGATAGCCTGCTTTTAGAGGCCACAGGGATAAGACCCTCCTCTATGCTATACTGACGTGACACAAGAACAAGGATCTTGCCATCGTGATCATTATATGATGGAAGTATTACCTATTCCTGTTCTCATATCTAGTTGCCTGCTTGCTGATAAAATAGTGTCTGCAGTATCACATTTATGTCCTTATTGTTGCTAAGGTGCCAGTATTAGAGGATACACAAATCATGCCATGGTCCAGTAGTCCATTCATTTGGGGGAAGGAAAGGAAATTTATTTAATTAAGCGAGTGGCATACTACATTGCTGTTACATGGTTGGCTGGCATTTTGGTATTAACTATTCAGATTCAAATGTTCTTGAATCGTAACAGAAAATATATTTCCACTAAGCCTTCATGCTATCTTCTCTCAGAGAAGTCAGAAAAAAATAGGCTCTTATTTTCTTTTAACATATAAGCCGTGACAGGTGCCAATCTTGCCCCCCACTCATTCAGAACCTCAGTCAAATCAATACCCCTTTACATGGCTTTACTGGTATTTTCATCTATAGCTTCAACATCTTCAAAACAGCTCCTCATAAATTATAAACTCTGTTCTAATAGCACACTGCAACTTTAGAGTTTTAAATGAAGAATAGTCCCATTGAATCTGACAGATTTCCATTGCTTTAAATCTGGAGCAAAACAGATCGAAATATGTTCCCTCATCACTGGCTGTGGTTAATTATCAGAGATGCACAGATATTTGTGCAAGAATATTATTTAGTCTTTACCATTTACAGTAATGTTTTGAGAAGTAAGAGCCTGATTCATCCCTGTGCAACCCCACTTCTATTGCTGGGAAACCATTAAATCTTTTTTGTATTTGAACATTTTGGCTCCTTTGACAAGCTGTTTTTATTGTTTTCTCTGCTTAAAAAAGGTGGGGTTTTTGCCAACAGAAGATACGCCACATAATTGCAAGCTCTTTTACAAATTGTAAACGCAGTGTTCTCCTCCTATCCTATTCCCTGCTGTTTTTGTCCTTAAGCCTCGCAACAAGCTTGAACAAGATAAACACTTCACAGGATACAGAGAGCTCTTTGAAAGAGTCACCCCTTGTTTGGAGGTGTGAAACAGGATCACAGAAATATTTCACCATTAACTTTGCAAAGATTTGCATCGATACAGGAGCTATTTCAGTAACGTTCCTTCAGGGTACAGAGGAACCATTTTGCAAGCATCTTACATAATGATAAAATTAGGCATGCAATTGTTCATTTGGGTTATCTATCGAAGCCCTAGTCCCCTTTCAGACAGAACAAGTTTCAATAAACACTGTGTCAATGCTTGCTTATAGAAGTAGAAGAACTTTTTTCCTATTGTTTCTTTCAACACACCACCTTTCTAGGACTCTTTGATGTGTTTTTCTGCTTAACAGCAATGAACCTGCAGGGAATTCAATAAAGACTCTGTTTAGACCCGTAATACAGCAGCGCTCACACGGTAAGTGAAAGCTGTTTACGCTACTACCTTCCATTTTCGAGGAACAGAAGAAACAAAACTAGTAAAGCGCAGATCTCATCCCATCACATGATGTAGGTCACTGGAAGGCCAAGTTTGACAATTCAGCTGTGATATAACCTTGAATGGAGTAGAAGAGTCAATTCCCCATCTTGCAATTTAAATCTTGGAATGGGCCAAATCTGCATTCCCCGTCATACTGCCCTTCCACATAGCCTTGTCTGTTCCTGCCAAGTCACCAAGTAGAAAAAGCTAAGGCATAACTTTTACAGGCACATCTCCAGCACAGCGTAAGTCCTGTCCTGCAAAGCGGCTTACAAAGTGATGACAACACCGCAAAGATCAGACACTGAATGGGGGCTGTGTTGGGAACTGTGAAGAACCTGATAGTGTTTAACATGGTGACACTCCCAAAAAGATTTAGGTGAAGAAGTTTGGCATGAACTTAAACAGACAGATGCATTTAATGTTTGTAAAGGGTTGGGGAACTTTTTTCTTACAGTACCTTTTTTGTCAGTGAGGGTTAAAGCAAACAGTCCTCCATGATCCCACTGTGTAATTGCTTCCATTTTGTTTAGGCAGTTTAACCTCACTTTAACCCCTCTGACTACTGTTCAAGACGAAACAAAATGACTTTGATGATCTTAGACCAGCAATAATAATAAACTCCTCTGGTGTTGTAAACTTCTTTGTGTGAAGGACAGAGAGACTGATTACTCCTCCAAACTGTTTGTGCTGCGTGATTGATAATGACCAGTTGAAATTCCCCTCGCTTCTCCCTGTGTACCTCCATACAAGGGTGATTTAATCCACTGGCACTTGGGAGGAGTTTACCTCAAGGCATGGTGAGGGTTCAAAGGCACAGTGAAGAATGGCTTTCCGTAGACAAGTTTTGGGGGTAGAGCCTTGTGAAACCTGCAGTCTCCTCACTTGTCTGACAAGCTGGGAGTTAGATCCTCGGCTAGCATAAATGACTTCAGCGAAGATGTATTAGTTTTATTGCCAAGGTATATTAGTTTTCTTAAAGCTTGTTCTGTGGTACTGTTAGCCGTTCAAAGCCGTTCAAAGTTGTCCCATTCAAATTATCTCATCACTTTTGGCTGTTGACAGATCCAAGGCATCTCCAGACCACTCAAACTCTATCACCACTCAAACCATCCATACCTGCAATTCCAGTGTGACAGCGTGCTCTGCAATTACCACAGTGCAGGAGGCTAGGAGAAAGACATGCTGTGGCAAAGAGGAGTCTTTTAAAAATATGCAGAGTAAACACAATGCTGAGTTAAATTGACCTGATTTGCATTCATAAATGAGGTAGGGTGAATGCAATTATGCTGTGGCCATGGACTAAAGGTCAAATGTCATGATTTTTAATTATAAACACACTACCAGCAAAACGGCAATGATATACGGATCTGGGAGGCCATCCATTTAGTAAAGTTTTAAAATCGTCAAACTGACCACAGATGTATGTGCGTGGTAGGGGGTAGACAGCAGGAGTGAGAGAGTCCCCTTTACTTACAGCCCATGTTTTGTCAAGTTTGCCATGTTTTGAAACATATTATTAGACATATTGTGTGATGAAAATGAAGTTTCCAAAGTAAATTCCCATTAAGTTAATGTTAGTGCTACAGATGACCCCAGTTCTTATTTCAAACATATTTCAAAACCAGAAACAAGTAGGTTTCTTTTCAAAGGCTTCTGCCATTCTGACTCCTTGCCTGCTGCTGCAGGATATATCCACTGCTTTTAGATATGAGTGGTCATAAGTTTTAAGATGAAAGAAACATGCAAGAATTTTTCATAGGCTACAATATTAACCGTAAAAGAAAAGAAAAATTGCTGTACAACCATCTAACCTGACCCCTTTTTTACTTATTAGGGGTATCTAGTAGGCAGACATACCAACACATAAGCCATTCAAAATAATGTGGAAAAATGCTTGTACTCCCACTGCTGATGGATCCACATTGCCCCTACAACACCGCTGAGTGGCTGGTTCTGGGATCAGTCTACCCTGGGCTGAATTAGGTTAGTTTGTGGGGCTTTAACTCTGCACAGCTGCTTCTGCTGAATCATTTTAATCCTAGGTGGACTGCAGTTAACTCCTAAAAACATTATCAGAGACAGAAGACTCATTAAACAAAGCAGGGTTTGGTTTTGGTTTTTTTCTTTTTCTTTTAAGGAAACTCTAGAAATGTCAACGCCTGGTTTTAGCTTTACATTTTCGTACTTGTTTTGGGGTTACCAGACTTTAGAAAGGTGAGAAGTCTGAAATTTAAACAGCGTATGTTCCTCAGCAACCGGGGCTACACCAGCTCGTATAAGGAACTAGAGAAAAAAATTTAAACTGCCAACATATATGACACAATAATGACCAAATCTGAGGTGTGTAATCCCAACACAAGAAGGATCCTAGACCAATCTTTTGAGTGCAACTCTCTGTGTACTCTGTTTATTGGGGCAGGCTGTTCCCTAAGTTTTTGCCTTCCACGTGGATCCAGCAAGTTATGAACTTTAAAATCAGACCTATGCCTGGGGACAACCCTGCCATCTTTTGAGGACAGAGTAAGGTCCAATAAGTATTTCACTCCAAAGTGAGATAAATTAATTATTTGAATTAGTGCTCCCACAGCTGTGACATTCTTTACTTGCAGCTCAGACAGGTACATAATTCTTCCCTGCCTTTGAAAACCATCAAAGGTTTTCACTTTTAGCACTTGCTTTAAAACCGTAGCCCTCATTGATCACTACAAACAAGGGTAGAAGCAACAGCACACTAAGGAGTGAAGGATCTGAAGAGCATGATCTTCATTCACAGCAGCAAGGACCATCAACATGCTGGAAATCCACCCCAGGAGGAAGGTCCCTTAGCAGACTCTTGGTTTCAGTGTACTTTTTGCAATATCAGATATATTAAACACGGTCCTTCCATGATACAGATCTGTCTCCTATACTGAAGTGACTTCAGAAAGGTCATATTTCAGGTGTGAAGGAGATTTCTGTAATTTGGCCATCTTTGCGATGATTTCTCGCACCGCTTCACACATGTGTCGTAAGCCTCTCTAATAAAGTTTTCATACAGGTGGAAAAGATGTTTTCAAGCAAATTCCTTTCTCAATCTGAACATCTATTTAAATGCAAGCAGATTTTTTCCCCAAAAAAACACCTAACAAATTAAAACATCTGCTTCAAGGGAATCACAAGTTTATTGCTGTCATAACAACCTGACATTTGACATGCTGTACTTTGTTGAATTAAATCCACAGTACACTGTACTCCAGAAAAGCAATGATGGGTTATATTTTGCTGTACATCTGCACAGTACAAAATGCATGTTTGCTCTCAAGTTCAAAGTGCTCTTGGAACTATATTCCCTGAAAACTCAAACTGGAAGATGGCATATGGTTAGCTCCTCTTTTTGTTTTATTTATAAACTTGTTTGTGACATATAAATATACTTAATTTTGAACCCTAGAAATCTGCCCCTGAACAGAAACACTAGCAAGCCAGGCCAAGTGAAGAACCTTTCCTATAACATTGTGCTCAGGGGAAAAAAAAAGTGTGTTGTGGGAAAGAGGAGACCGAGCACTAGATAAACACCTTCTGAAGTGCTCTCCCAAGTAGGACTTTACTGATGGACGAAGGAAGAACTGAATGCATTGCTCTGTTCGTGGCTTGCTTGGATGACCTGCTCTGCAGCTTAGTTCCTCAGTGCTTCAGTTTCCTGTTTGCAAAACGGAGACCATAGTAACTGTCTGCCACAAATTGCTCTCTGCATCTGTTATGTAAATTGTCAGATCCTGTAGTACCTCAGGAATGGAGACCATGTAAGCATGGAAACAAAGGGACAGAGATAAAAACACAAAGAGGGCAACCTACTCTCTTTCTTTCTTTGCATATAATATTTCTCAGAGCACTGGTGTCTCAGATACAAACAGCAGGATAGAAAAATAGAAAGATTTAACTATTACTAGATACCTTCTTCTCACTCTGGTATCTCCATACTCTTTCATGAATCAAGGAGTAATAAGGGAATATCACTTGCCACCTATGTCTGCTGTTAACCCCCAGAAGCCAGTAGTCAAGTCATCCTAAATCGCCAAAGTACTTCTAACAGGAAAAACCTAAAGGAAGTAATAAATGTCAAGCACACATCAAAAACAGGCTACGTTTTTATTGTTGTTGTTGTTGGTTTTTGTTGTTTTTTTTTGTTTTTCATAAGGCTGTGCTAGAATTCTTTGAAATTTTTACTTTTCAGTGAACAGTCCCTATGCAGTTCAACTCTATTGTATATTGTTGTAATGCACTATCTGATTAAAAGCTTACGCTATTTGACCCAAGGATTAGTTAAGTAGGGTCTCCATAATGGGAGGAGAGATCTTTCTTAAGGATTTCTGGCAATATTGCATTCTAAATTCTTGTCATTTCCTTTTGGTCAATATTATGAATTTATACAAAAGCTTTAGGAAGGGACTGGTATAACCCTGTAACATTTATGTTCTTGGCAAAGTATGTGCGCAGAGAGTGAATTACATCCTGCTCTATGGTCACACATTTTTGCAAAAGTATGTGGCACCTGAATGGGAAGAGCAACCCCTTCAAGGGATGATTGGAGGCCTTCTGCTAAGATTGTTTGGTTTTGGTTTGCACTAATCAGTTACATCAATTGTGGATGTGTTGACTCATCTTAAATAAAACAGAAAAGCAGGAGAGAGCAACTAAATAAAAAAAAAGAGCGCTAAAAAGGCATTAATTCAGCAGTCTGATGCTGGGTCAGAACTCACAGTAGCTTGCTCTCCTCTAACCAGCCCTGGAAATACTTGAAGGACTGGCAAGTTCGGAAAGAATAATATGGTAGTGACAGCACGTTACATGGAAAACAGAACGTAGACAAAAGCAAACAGGTTGACAAAGCACAAGGAAGATTTATGTTCACATTGTGGATACAACATTTTGATGGTACCCGTTGCACCTTTTCTTTGCAACAACTGCAGGCAGCATTGCATGCTATGTTGTGACTTGGCTGACATGGCAGGAACAGCAACTACTTTAACACTGATGTAAGATAAGGGGAGCAGCTGCTCCCATCTAGACCCAAAGATACATTCCTTTTTTCCTTCCTTTCAAAAGTCACTCTCTACCTCTGTTCTGTCAACACTCCCCTACTAAGGGTCAGGGAAGAATTTATTCCACCTCTTTTATCACACACATTCATATGTAGCACTTCATTTACTGAGGTATTTTTTGGGGGAGATGATAACTCTTAACTCCTAAAGGTTTGGAAGACTGGGTCTTCTGATCATAAGCTCTGGCTCCTAAAGGTCAGATGCTGCTTGCTTAGTTATGTCAATTTTATTACAGTCACCTCACTTTCCATGTACAATGGGCATTTGATGATTGATGTTTCGTAATGGGACATTCCTACTGAACTCTTTAAGAAATTCTTTCCCTCCATTCAAGAGTTCAAAGGAAAGAGAAAAATTGAAACAGCAATTGCATAAGATTTATGTACTGTACAGTGAGAAGTCAAATACTCTCCTGTGGAACACAGTTATCTAACAGCAATTGGGAACAGCATGTGGAAGCCGACTTCAGGTATTCTTGACTTGAAATCACAGTCCATTTTTACAAAACAATGGAAGATAAGGGGAATCCAAAACCCAGAATATACAACCTTCTAGTTCAAAAGTATAAACTAAATATGCTATTTAAAGCAATACCATAGCAAGATATATTTGTGTCTACAAAGGAGTTCATTCTTTCAGAGTCTTAAACATGAAGTTCATGACAAATAATTTCCATTTTCTGCCCATTGGATTTTTCTTTAGTCAAAGTTGTAATTTATTTCCATCTAGTTATGGCTGTTAAGAACTGCTTTCACAAAGCCAGCCTTTCTACACCATTTCTGGAAATGGTAAAAATTAATATAATTCATTTATGTATTCACTAGAACAGACATACTTATAGTCTCATATGACTGCTTGCATTTTCTGCTATAAAAGCAAATTAATGAAAAGATCAGAACTAATTGACAGTTTTGCCAAAGTAAGGAGAGAAAAAAATTGTCCCACTCTGAGTCATCCTTTGTGGAAATTTAGTTATTTTTATTACTGTAAACATGGTGTTGTATTTCCCCTTTATTTTAAAGAAAAGCTGGTCGTGAGTGTGTGATCTTCAGACCACCAATGTCTCAGTGCTGTTATAAGTGATATCTTTGAAGTTTTTAAAAGAGGCTCACAAGTGAAGTTTGATCAACTGTATTCTTTATTTAGGTGCACATAAAGCTAGGCTTTTTTGCTACACATGGTAAAAGTTTTGTCAGTGCCATCCCACCTGCCCTCATGAAATGGTGCATTATTTTTCAGAACGACTTATTGTAATGCCTGCAATGTTTGAAATTGCTGTTTTTGAACTATACATAGAGAGACCGTGATTTATATGCTCTCATTCCATGTATTCCATAAACACTTTAGCAATGTGAATTTCATTTCCAGAACAAGTGCTGCCACTTAGTTGCAAGCAGACTATTTCATTCCCAAGCATTTTAAAACAGCTAGTAAAGAGTTGAATGAGAAACTGCTTAAAAATACTTCTCTAAAGAGGAAAAAAGAATCTGTGCATTTTGATCATTTCAGAATACACAAAGTTTAGATGTATGTAGTTCTGACTTTTCAAAACTTAGTCATATACCTCCAAATTTAATCTCCTTAAAAAGCAGGAGGATGATAATAGGGTTTAGGGACTGGTTGCCACGAAAAATAAAACAGAAAAGACATATTTTAAAGAGATGATCAAAATGATATAACTGTTAAAGCAAGTTACAAAGGCCTAGAAACTCTGCTATAGTCTGCCTAGGCTCTTGACACCCTTATCATTCCAGTAACCTAGTCTCTTTCAAAATAGCGTCAGGCAATATGACTGACACCTGTCATGGGTGACTTCTTCTCTCTTACCTTCTCCTCAGAACTACCTGTGCTGTGTTGTGTTTTGCTTTGGTAGAGTTTTAAATGCCCACACTGTTCAAAACCTATGAAAGCAGGAGGCGTATTTCCAGAAGGAACAGAAAACAATGAGATTCCTCGTGGTTTGCGGGGGGGAGTAATTTTACACCCTGAGGTTAATCTAGAACAGGACTCAGCTTCCTGACTCCAGCAAAGAGGGGAGGAAAAGGAGATATCTGACAGTAATAAGCAAAGAATAAGATTACCTACCTCTCCTACAAAAGAAACAAATATTCTAAATTTACACTACTATCTTCCTAACATAAGGGGATGAATCTGTGCAATTCTCTTTTATGAGAGTTGGCCGATCTAAAAACGCCCCATGACCTCACATTACTTCATCTTCTTAGGAGCACCCATCCCTTAAAACTCCTTCCTGTGTATATCTAACTATGATGCTAACAATTTGAAAGCATTTCCTAAATAAAAACAAATAAATATGCAACAATTTTATGCACTATTTTGGTAAGATTGGAAGTCCTGGTTTCCTCAAGGGACTAGTGGCTTAAAAAAACAGACTTCAAGAAACTCCATTCATAAAACAATCTTCCAGTTTTAGCTCCTTCTCTTTAGCAATTTGTTCTGGATGATGTCAGCTTGTTGATGGAATAACAGAAAAACATTTAACGGAACTGTGTGTTGTCTTAAGGGAATATGTAAAACTTAAAATCAAGGTGAGTACTTTACTTTCTGTCCCTTAAAGACTGCTTATTTGAGAGGAGGCATCATGTTCTCAATCTTTGAATATTCACACTTTCAGGACTTAACAAGAACTGTAGACATATAAAGATAGGTCTATAAAGGTGTAACCTTTATTTTTCAAAAAAGCAAAGTTAAAAAGCAAGATTTAGAAAGAGAAAGAAAGACACAAAACAGAACTGACAGTGCCCTTTCCTACCACAGAGCGATTTCTGCCATGTTTTGCTGACCTTGGTCACAGCAGAAAATGCCTCAGAAGCACAAGAGCTATTAGCAAAGAAAACTTGTCTTTGACTGAATCAATGAATAGCCCCAAGACTGTCTCTCGTTTGTTTGTGTATGTGTGGTTGTTTGAGTTTCTAAAGCTTGTTCCTCCTATAAGGACTGAATTCTTCTATAAGGATTGATGTTGTGTACCAGATTTCCTCTATTCATCATGAAAACTCTGACATACCTATTGTCACAAACATAAAAGGACCTACTTAATCCAACCAGCATTGAATTCCCCACCAATTAATTTCGGGTGGGTCTCGTGGTTAGAACAAAAAATCAAGAGTCAAGCAGATGCTGGGACTGAGTTCGAATTGAGGCACTGAGTCACTGAATGACCTTGCAGACAGTCTCTTGACCTCCATGTGCCTCAGCAATCCGGCAGTATCACTGCGGGAAAGGCGGGACCTCACTGAACGTCAGATGCAGTGCCCAAGCCTTTCAGGCTAAGCTACAAAACAGTAAAATAAGCATGTTAATACGGAAACATTTCCTAAATGATTCACCTGTCCCCTTTGACTTCTTCCTCAAAGGCTGAGAATGACCAGGAAGTGGGTGAAGAACAAGAATGATTTCATTTGTCCTTGCTGGGTGGGCTCCGCTCACCCTGTATCTGCAGAACATCCGAGTGGGATCGCCAAAAATCCCAACTGCCCTTAAAAAAAACACTTCCAGTGTTAGCAAGACAGAAAGTACAGGCAGAAAGACCTGTGTGCCTGCTGAGCACAGCTGTACACAGGCTGCTGCAGAAGTTTCCATGGTGTACATGCCAGACTGCTGCCAAGCTGAGCATGTCTGGTTGGGAAGGAAGGGAAAGGCAGCAAAATGCAGCGCGGTTCACATCAGCGGAAGACAAGAATCTCTCGCTGGTGTTTTCCTAAGAGTCACACTGTTCTGCACAGGCAGTCCTCTCCTCTCTGAAAGTGCCTAGCATCTCTTGTTCTCTATCAGTATTATTGGCTCTGCACACGTCTGTTGACAGTTGTGTTTGCAACTCATGATCAGACTTTCCCCGAGGAAACAGCTGTCCCCCTGTAAGGTATTATTGTCCCCACCAGTTTGTAGCCATCACTCTAATGTGAGCCATTGGCACTGGAAAGGAGCGCATAAGCGCTCTGCATCCTTTTAGAACAAAATCACTCAGGTCAGTTCAAGAAGCACTGTGTTATCAAGTAAAAGCTACCTATTGGATTAAACATGATTAAACAGTTTAGATAAATTATTTTCACATTTTACATCACTAGGTCGAAAAAAAGAATAATGTAGGCAATGAGGAGCAGACGTTCCCACAGAAATAGGACTCCCCATCCCAGCTGAGTGTTCTGATTTCTAGATATGGACACCTATGGATCATGTCCCTCTGTTCCTGCGTTACTGGTCATAAATTGTCTCACATTTAACAGGATAGATGAAAACCAGAAGACCTTCACCCAGAATAAGTCTCAAAAGACAATGACTGAAGGCACTACACTGTGGTGTGGAAACAAGGAATCCTGTCTTTCCTGAAGCAATACTGTAACAATTAAGTAATTATATCAAAAAGTATGCCAATACTGCTCTAAATTAATTTACTGCGACTTAAGTTAGGTGTGATCTACAGGTGTCTAACAAGTCAAGTCCGTGTGTGTATTTCATTTAGGGCATGCGCTTTCTGAACCCCAAACAATCTTAGTTCAGCTGAGCAAAGGCAACAAAGCTAATGAAAGTGCTCAACAGCATAACTAATCTCCTTCCTAAACTTTTTATAAAAACATATAAGTGCTTAGAAGTTTTACTGTACAGCCACTTCCCTTTTAACATAACCTGTTCTTCCCAAGCAAGTTTTGTGTATTTAGAAAACACTCAGGCAGAACACAGTCACAGAAAACAAAACTGAAAACATATTCATCATGTAGAAATCTCTCTATAACAGTAAGTTCATATAGAAAGACTCACATTTTATTTGCTAGGCACCTAACAGTGCACAATAAAATTGAAACCAAGTGTGATGCTTCTCTCAATAGTAGGGAAATATCCCTATGGTTTCACTCAGATAAGAACTGAATATTGTTTTGAACTGAATATATTTTTGCCTTCTGTCTTTAACTTCTTCACTTCTCTGTATCACAAATAGCAACAACTAAAAAAGCTTGCTTCAGGTATTCATAAATATTACAAATACTCTAGACCGTTCTATGTAAGTGAAGCTTGCACTCAATGCAATGCATTTAGCAATGTCCTTGAGTCACCTGTATTTTGGATGTAACCTAAAACCATGGCTCTTGACCACTTTTATAGCTGTGAACGGTCCCCTGGCTCCTTTCACTTGAGCAGGGGTGTTAACCCCAGTGTCCTGGCTTACTTCCAGTTTATGTAATTATATTATGCTTGCTTAAGTTCTCCAAGAAGTCCCAACTGGAGAAGCTATTCTTCATTTTCTCTTCCAAGAGATCCTTGAGAAACACTGCGAGAAGAAAACATCTACCATTCTTTCTCTGAGAGGTGACTGAATTTCCATAATGGAGGAAGTGGTCCCTATTTATAGGTATATAAACTTGTACAGACATATACACATATGTGCCTGTTTATTTGAACTAATTGCTTGGATATATGGATAGATGCACACACATATGCTTAGAGTTGTCCTGGGATAGTCTTTTCAGCAGAAGGAAATATTTTTCAGCTTGGACTAGTTATAGCATTTTCTAAAGAATTATGTAATATGCAAAGCAGAAAAGAACAAAACCTGAGAGGGTTTAATTAAGTGACATAAGATGCCTATGGCAGAAGTGGGAACTTAACCCAGGTCTCAAGATTTCAGCTTTCAGCATGACATAATGTCTTTCCCTGAAGAAACATTATGTAATATAATTCAAAGTATATAACAAAGATATAGATATATGTAATATAATGAAGAATATGTAATGAAGAATATATAGTATAACAAAGAAATATAATGATCTAATCTAATCTCATATCTGAAAAGAAATTTCTTTTCTGGGGAAAATAAAGTACTAAATCTATCACGGGGTAGGTGTCAACAGAGTATTCTGTCTGTCACCTGATGAGCAGGTAGTGGTGAGGACTCGTCCAACAGGGAGAAACCAGGTGCCCCAACCTTCAGTCTCTTTCTGCCCTACAGGTGCCCATTTCCACTTTATTTTACCCTGCTAACTCTAGGGTTAAAGTTGTCATAGCTCATTAAGGGACCCTTTATTACCTTAGTGAAGACTACCTCTCTGTATCCAAACCACAGAAGGGTGTACTCAACTTCTACCACTGAAACCTACCACTGAAACTGATTTCCATATGTTTCATCACTCATATTATTCACATGTTGGTGTTGTAATAATTTAGCAATATGGGCCTGTGGTTTTTATTAGAGAGGGAGCTTCACTTACGGTTTGACATGTCTCTACTCTCTCTCCATACAATTACTTTGCAAATATTTTGTCAGAGGGCAAGTGGGAAGGGATGGTGTATTTGTTAGGACAGAGGACAGGCACTCTGAAAAATCCATGGCCTGATGATTTTTCTGTCACAGACTTTCTATGGCCCCCTGTTTTTTCCATCTACAAAACTGCAATAATATTTAATGAACTCATAAGAGTATTGTGAGGTTGAACATAACATCGTGCATTGTTAGTAAACTGCTTGAAGATTTTTGGCTAAAAGGTACTGTAAAAGTGCAAAGAAGTTAATTGAAACTACAGGAGTCAATTCCTAATGTGTATCTCTGTGTTTACGAGCAGATTTTTCACCTCACCCTCGTGGAATTTGAAGATGTAAAAAACACACTCAGCCCCAAAGACCCTACAATCCCAACAGAAAGTACAGATGAAAGGGCATAAGAAGTTAAAAACTGTCATCCCCATTTTACAGAGAGAGAACTGAAACATGAACAGCTTAATATATTTGTTTCAGGATGCACAGAAAAAGAGCAGCAGATGCAGGGATGTGAAGGCAGATCTCCTGAAGCCCTTCCCAAGCGCTTTATATAGAGGATATTCTGGTTAGCACAGTCCCTCTGCAGTCTCCCCACTGCCCTGCCATTAAGACTAAGTACTGATTTTACTGGTGTTAGAAAGGTAAGAACCAGTTCTCTGAAAACCTACATCTAACTTGGGAACCGAATACAGCAGCACGCTTTATGTTTTATCACCTTCTTGTTTAGTTAATTCCGTCTTTTTTTTTTTTTTTTTTTTTGTCACATGGAGCTCATGAAACTCTTTGGTTTTGATAGTGTTTTTTATTATGAGAGTTTCTTAAGGTAGCTGAAGTGGCTGAAAGCAGGGCTTGCTGAGGAAGTGCTCAGCCATGGCCCACTGGTTGATGTCAAAAGGCCAGCATCTGGTACCATTCTCTTGGTACTCAATTGCTTCTTTCTTTCAGCTCTTTTCAAACCAAGGTACAACTTGAGAAGTGTAGTTTGTGTTATAAAAGCCCTAATAGAATGGCAGCTTTATGTGCATAAATCTGTTCTCGCTGCCAACACCACAACTTAGCCAAACAGCAACTGCAGCCACAATACCAGGAGGCCAAAGTTTTCTAAGACTAAATCTGTCACCTCGTCTCGTGCAACTAGCTGCCTACAGCCCTGAATATGACCTTAAATTTGATTCTCCCATTGTACACAAGCTACAGAGAAAATTACAAAGTGTTGATTTATTGTACTATAGATTTTCTCCATTTTTCTTTACTTTTTGTTTGCATGTTCTTAACAAAGTTATATATATTCCTTTAAATATTAAAGAAAACAAAACAAAACAAAACAATGACAGAGCCACAGTTAACTGTCCGCAAATCTATGTAAAAGTCAACTGTCACAATTTACTAATCTGAACAAAGGGAATTTAATTTTGATTTTATTGAAATACAAAACTTCCTCAAATTAAAACCAAATGAATACATCTTTATAGTCAAACTGAGACTCTACCAACACAGACAGCATCAAGTGCTAGTTCACACAGTGGGGTCAGCACTCTTTCTTCACTGCATTTGCCAATGTTTATGTTTTTTTATAATCAGGAGAAAATCAAAGCCATGTGGACACCTACAGGGAAAACAGCAGGTCTCAAAATGTTGTTGGCAGGGCAAAATTTGTGATTCTCCCATGGTACTTCACTTTTTGTCAACTTTGTTTAAGTTACATTTTCATGTTAATATCTTTTATTTTCTAAAGTAGTTGGGTCTGGAAACAAATTTTTTCATTGTTTTTATAGAATTTTAGAGCAGCCATTCCCAGGTGGAAGTCCTATAAAGAAAAGCTTTATTTTAATCCACAAGTCTAAATCTAATATATAACCTCTCCGTTCTTCTAAAGCATAGGCTAACACAGCAGGTGTTTCAAGTTCCTGGGAGATGCATTAAATAGACAAATTTAAACCATTCATGATTAATAAAAATGCCTTTTTTTTTTCATTTGGAAGGGAAGGAGAATATGAAATTGCAGCGACCATACTATAAATATACCTTTAAAATATAAATAGCCCTCATAACACCTGTGTGTGGGGAAACAAAGTAATATTCTAGAGTGTGTTTAATAGAACAAGAAAAAAACCACTATTAAATGAAATATTGAAATGCAAGTGCATAGCAGTCATAATTTTTTAAAACAAGGACCCAAAATAATGAACAAACAGCCAATAACTAGAAAATCACCTGAAAGATTAAATTCAAAGGGCTTATTAAAAATATCAAATTTACCTTTTAAAAGACTTGTGTAATTACATGCATCACTATAAAGCATGCAGGGAACACAAGGAAAGCATGCACTGTAAAGGCCTGAACAACTTATAGCTGTACATGTGCAGAAAACACGGCAGGTTCCTAAGCATATGGAGACATAAATGTCCAGGAGAGGGAGCCTGAAGGCAGGTTGCAATGCACCATTATGGTCCTGCCTTGCTTTGAAAGTTTTGCCTGTCTTGCAGTTTGTCAGCAGAGGACCTGAACAGATCAAGGGTTAATGAGACAGGCTACACGTTAAACCCTGTTGGCACATTGCTCTGAACAAAGCCGCTGGACTGTGGGATATGAATTCTGTCTTTGCTAGGTATCAAACCCCTTCCTTAGGCACTAAGAAAAGATGATACACACTTTTGTCCTCCAGTCTTATAGACTTGTGTCAGGCATAGCTACAGCAGGCCTGAGGATGCACGCCAGAGCTCTTGTTCATTAGATTCAATGAAGAAACATGATCCGAGCAGAAAGAATTGGAATTTTTGTTCCATTTCTTTTAAGTCAGAAGAGCTAAACTGGGGATAGATTCCAGAGTTTATTCATGTGAAAACCACTGTATAAACAATTTGAAGTTCATCAGACTGTATTATGTGTGCTTAGACTGAATACTGGGAGTGGTGCATTTATCCGTTCTATACATGATGGGATGCTGATTTGGTTACTAGCTATAGATTGGATGTCCAGTTAATATCAAATCTTGATATGTAAATCTTTTGACTGATTCATGGTTAAGCCTATTGGAAAGACACTGTGTTCTAGATTCCTGGAAGTCCCTTATGAATCCAGTGGGTGGTTATTCAACATCGTGCTTTCTCATCCCACTTCGTCTACTGTCAATACTATCTGCCAGGCAGAGAATTAATCATAGTGAGTCACTATTTACAAAGAAAAGAGTGTGGTTATCCAAGGAGACTTCACTGACTGCAAGCCAAAACCCCAAGTAAACTTAGTGATGTTACAAGAGCAAAAACAATCAAGAGTAAAAACAATACCTATGGATTCCCTAGATGTAGAGAAGCTACAAAAGGAGTATACGAACAGCCCGAACAACTTTGGCTTTCCTTCATGTAATGGAAATATCCAAGGAGATGGTAAAGGAAAGAGTTTAGGGCAATTGGTGTGAGTGAAATGTCTCTGCCATTTGCCTTCTGAAACCTAATGGAGTCTTCTCCCACTAAGACTTGTAACTGCTTAAAAGATGTCTACTAACCAATATGCATTTCTCTTGACCCTATAAGGATCCAATAGGATCCAGAACTGAGTCATGCTTATTGATATAAGCTAAGTATTCTGCTGGCTTTGAGTGTTAAGGATATTATTTTCTCCACTGCTTTTTTTTTGACATGAATAAGACATGCCTTTTTTCATCCAAGTTGTCTTAAATAGCTGAAAAGTTAGTTGTGGATGTTGGATTAGATATGGGGAAGTAAGTTACGGTTCATAATTTAATACACATAGTGGGTTGCAAATGGTCTCTAAAGAAGCTCAGAGGAAAACTCATATACAATTGCTTGGATATTGGTTTGCTTTGTATTCATGTTCATACACAGAAACCAAGAAGCATACATAACAAAAACTTGGTGTTTCTCCAGCTATCTAAAACAGTATTTCATTTTAAATATTTCCATGTGTTTATGAAGCTGAAATGTTTTTATGCAAACAGCCATGATATATTCCCTCTTTGAAGTGACTAGGCACAATGAATAAAAAAACCCACCAGAACAATAACATTGAGACTTTGACTGTAGAATATTTTAGGAAACAGACTTATATCTTCAGGGAGGCTAGCTAGTGGGAGAGTATTGCAGAGCAGACACAGCAATGACATGATATGTTCTCATTCTTCTCATATAATCTCAGGTCAGTAGGAGCTTATGTCCTCATGAAATAAGGTGATACTCATTTACAGTTAAAATGACAAAAGTGACAACCTGGTTTACAGAGTGACTTGAATGCATTCTTTGAGAACCTTTGAGGAAGGAGACACTCAGACTGGCTTAAACTCCTTCATTCTTTTTGAAACTTCATCATACATCACATCTAGTATGCAACTTAGAGTTGGCCAGATCCTGGACTAATTCTTATTTTTTTCTACCTCTGATAAGTTCACAAGACCAGAACTGCAATGGAAACACCACAGATGACATTCTGGTACTATAGATCAGTGTACCTCCATATACCTCAATGGAGCTATGTCTGCTTACACAAACCGGGTGCCTTCATTTCTGTTCTGCAAAATGGATTGGGGACCATATGTATTTAATTCTACATCCTGACTTGTGTATCTGTCTCCAGTACATCTGACAGCACTCTTGATAAGTTAAAGGTTTTGTGAGTCATGGTTAGTTACAGATCAAGTATCCCAAAGCCTCCCTGCCTAGAAGGAGGAATGAGAAAGGCCATGAACACAATGCCCTGACTGTAGAGAGCAATAAAGCCTCAGCCGGTTACATGGGAGATGGATGTTCCTACTCAAGTGTTGCTGATGGCTCCATTCTGCAAGATGTCAGCAAAGTACTTGAGCACATGTGACTTCATGAACAAAGGACAACAGGATTTCTCATCTGCTAATACGCTTTGTATTAAAAAGGCACAAGCAGTTGCTTGCAGTCACTTTGCCTGTAAGTCTTTGCTGCAAAGTTCTTTCACTCTGTGCACAGACGAATCAGACACATTGAAAAGTTGAACTTCAGTTAGCATTTTTGAAGGAAATAGTTAAGAAATAAAGAGAAATTTTGTTTTGAATGTTAGAAAAATTTTGTCTTTGGTGTTATTCCCATGTGATCAGTAGAGCTATAGTAGGTGTGGATCTTACTTGGCATGTTTAGCCAACACGCCATCTAAAACTAGTTTTCCTACATCTAATCCCCTAACCAGACTCTTTCGCTTTGTAGGGTCAGAAAATGGGAGCTGGTGTCACTGACATCACAGATTTTCTTTTAAGGAAAAGGCAGGAAATTTCACCTCACTTCTAATTTGCTATGCAATAATCACAAAGTGTCACTTTGTTTATTGACCAGATGTTGACGTATGATTGCAGTATAAAAGTGACCCCACAGCCAATCACAGCAATCACTAGCAGGTTAGATTTGGTTTAAATAATGTCCTTCCCTGCCTTGAAAACAGGTGTAGTCTCATCTAATTGCCAAACTCGGCACTGCTGCCAAAGGCAAGAAGAAAGTTGTACTAGTGTGATAGTAGGTGAGCGAGAGACTTTCTATATGCTATTATTAATTATTAAGATAAAGACATCTTAACAAGGGCTATAGTTCTTGGTCGTTTCATAGGAGCCTTTGTGAAGCCAGCAAATAATATTTATTTCAGAAATCAAAACTGGGGTTTGGTTTCCAAATCTTACAGTTCTTACAATTATCATCCTTCAAAAATTTATGAAGAAATAGTGACACAGGAAAATAAAGTGTATTTGCTGCTGTGAAAATGCAGAAAGGCACAACTAGGTACAAAGCACAAGAGGAGATCCTGGGTCTCAACAGCTACCTCGTTGCTATTGCAGTCTTTGATTTCATACAATTTTCTTAGAAACTAGTCAAACTTCACCTTAAAATTAGTTTGGGTTTTTGTCCCCTAATTTTTTTATTTCCATTTTTCCTTCATTATTCTGTTTGGTATTTTGTTCCTGTTGTTTTGATGGCAAATTCCAAGCAAAGTCAAGTCAAGATAATACTAGTATTTTTTCTGAGTTTTCAGAGGGAGTCTCATGGAATAGCTGTTTCTGCAAACTGACATTATCATTAACTTAATAGGTAAAAATACATTTTAAAAAATGGAACAACATTTTTCACAGCTATCTGAAACATTTGCTCTGAAATTCCATGAAAATATTGCAGTTAGTGCATTAAAGTTGGTACCGTCATAGGGAACTGGAACTTAGGGTAGCACAAGAGACAACTTCTAAGCGTATATCTAGACTGCACCAAATACACAGTGTACTGGCACTCTAAGTCCTCAGCTGGCTATAAAAAAAGACATAGCAGAGCACACTGTGACTCCCTACCATTCCAGGCGGATGTGTTTCCTTTCCAAGGAAAGCAGGGTAGGGAAGGAAGTGCATGAGTCTCACCTTTACATGGCTCTGATGGTTTAGACAGAGACCATATTAACCCTGCTTTTCCAGATTTTTTTTTCTTTTTTTTTTTTTTTTCTTTTTCTTAATACCCAGTAAAATTCTAACAGGCATCTAAGTCACTTTTGAGACTACATTTCACTTTTAAAAATGGCTTGGGTATGTGGGACCAGACTCTAACCAGACTATATAGTTGCCCGATTACCCTTAAAGAAGACTGTAATCAGATAGCTTCCTAAGAGTTTAATGTCTAATGATGGAAAGGTTTCATGTTCCTAAGGACTCCACTTGAAGAGTTCTTCAAATTTTATCCTAAGATTTCTATTGCATCGTTCTGAATAATGCTTTGAAAAAAAGAATTGTTAGCAACTGCATCTGAGGGTCTGAAGTTTGAATGTGATTCATTGCTGTATGCGAGGTTGTGTCATTCATACAACCACAAATATCTAGGTAAACAGAGCCTCAATTTTAGAAGTCTCAATACGTTGTATTGGCATTGTGTCTGACTATTCCACTGTAAAACGTAACCATAAATTACACATGCCCTGGCAGTAGTGCATGAAGTCTAATGTTTTATCTACTTCAATTATTTATCCATTTTTTGCTTTCAAATTTATATTGGCATTACAGCTTAGTAACTAAGTGATGGTTAAGATTTATCTTTACAGTTTAGAAATATCAACTTGTTAAAAGTCTTTGTCAGAGAATAAGTAAGTGATTTTTATAGACTTTCATTTTAAGTTTTGGAATTGTTGACATTTTCACATTTTTAAATGAAAGATTCCTTTCTTTTTCTTAAGATCAATTTCCATTTCAATATTTACTTTTCTACAGCTAGCTCTGATCCCCTAAACATTTTAAGAAGTCAAAATTTATTTCAAGGCAATGCTATAGAAGCATCTCAACAAAGGTGTTTGATTTATCCAACTGGACCGTCAATACGAAATTCTTAATATATTAGCCCAAAGTTTTTGACCAAGCTTAGAGCAGAAAGTTCTTCAAAATCTTAAAAATTCTCACTGCAAGAGAATCATATTCCTCCAGGCTTGTTAATTCAGCCTGATCTTGAACTGCAGAATTCTTACCACTGACAGCATGCAAAACTCTTTAAGATGTTTCACCCCAGCAGGACCTTAACTCTGCCTTTCAATCTCGCCCCAACAAAGCTTACTTGAACCATGCACCTGAGTCCCTCCAAACCATCACTGGTCACTATCACTGGATTAGCGGCAGTTAGCACATTCAGTCTCTCACTTGAGCCACTACACAAATATCTCTGTATTAATCAGAGGTAATTGGTGGCAAATGCCTGAGCAACTTCATCCAGGTGATTGCCACCCATTAGCTGCTTGGCTGGCAGTGTGAAGTCGCAGGCTCCAGTCTCTGTAACCTGCTCTAATCACTGTGCCAGCTGCAGGGACCTGCAGCAGGTTAGCTGGGGAACTCAGCTGGAGCTTAGCCTGTATGGGCCGGGAAAGAAGATGGGGACCCAAGGACAGATGGGGTAATATGGCTGTAGTCCTAATTTTCAAGAGGCAAAAGAGTTCAGAGAAGGTGATGGAATGGTATTGGGGTCTTCCTAGGAAAAGGTAAAACCTAGGGACCTAGGGCAAAAGAAAGGGTCTTTCTCCTCCTATGTGCACACACACAGCCCCAAAATCTGTCCCAAATCGGGTCCTTCTGCCACTGGAAATGTCAAGAGCTCCTGTATTAGCCTCTACTGTGCTGTTGGAGACTCCTGCATTCACAGAGCAAATTAAGTCCTTTTCTGTGATAAGGGTGTGCTAACTAATCCTTCTCACTTGCTGCCACTGATGTCAGACCTGAAAAGCTCATTCCCAAGAGAGGGGGAAACAGTTTCACCTGTTCTAATTCCCCTAAACTGTTTATTCCCTCAGGCAAAATAATCAACTCACACACCTGTGGAAAGTGAGTATGGAGCAGAGGAAACCCTGCATGGAAACTCCCTGAAGCCACAGCTGTGCGTGCTGTCACTGGAGTATGCCCAGTGTGTAATGGCACATTAGGTAGGCATTGATCTCAGCCAGTTTATGAGGGCTGTTACAGAGTTGAATCACTTACTGCTGAAACCCATGGTGCAGAAATTGCTACTTCCTAAGCTAATCCATTTTCAAATTAGCTTCCAATTGTGACTGATGACCTCACTGCAAATCAGATTACCTAATTGCTAACACTCACTAAGGCAAGAGAAATCAATCTTTATATCTCTTTCTTTGTCCTATTTTTCTGAGTTTTTGAATTTCTCATAGCTTCCTTTCACACTGCTCCAACTGGGAAGACAGGCTTTATGAAAAAGCTAAGATTGCTTAATTGTCTACTCCTATTCAGAAGACAAGACGAGGGTAAAGGGAAATCAATGACTGCCAGTGCCTCACTGACAGGGGAGTTGAGAATGTGTATTCATTTGTGCAGCTTTCCTAAATCGTTACTTAGCATCTGTATCAGAACAAAATACAGAGAATTCTGCTAAAATAGACTGTTTCTTGATCATTGTGCATAATTATAGGCAGTTCATTTCCCAGTTTGTAATTGTAAAGACAAGTCTTAACAAGAGAATAGGCACAAGAGCTGATGGAAAGGGAAGATTTGATGCCTGCGTAACTTTCAAAAGTGGATAGCAAAAGCAATCACAGGTTGCCTCATAAGTCTGTTCTAGATGACTTTTATTATGAGAGGTGGAGGTACCTTTTTTTATTTCCAAGGAAGATTATAGGTGGAGATGAGAGTGCATGAAGAATACCTTATACAAGCATGTTTCAGATTGAAGAACAGAAGACAGAATCAAACCAAGACATACAGGTACATCCCATTTTAAAACAATCTCAGACCTACATCAAATTACAGGGACCTTTTCTGGGACAAATAAGTATCTCAGTTTGAATTCTCCCTAAATTTGATGGCATTGAATTCCAAGCAGATACCTCTTTAGAGCTGACACATTTATATGTAACATATATTCTACATGGTAAGATAAGTTATATAGCAATGTACAATATAAATAAGCTCGGAGTACCATGGAAACTTATCTCTATCTTTTATTGTATTACAAATCAAGTAAAACTAAGAAATTATACGAAAAGATTGAAAAAGGAAAAAATAGTCACTTAAAAACTAATTCAGTAAAATAAGTCATACAGACCTATCCAAGCTGTTCTTCAAAGCAGCCAGCACAAATTACGTAACTATTAAGTTCATCCTACACTGACTCAAAAAAGAAGGAAGTGAGAAAAGGATCTCTGTGCAGCTGAGTAAGGGACAGTACAGATTTCCATTTTGCTGTGTCAGCTGGCTCAGAAGCAAATCTGCATTTCCTCCTGGAGAGATACAGATGTACTTTTTTAATAACAAAATAGCCAATATGTCTCTAAATATGATTATCATAACCACATATAACTTGTTGTACAACTATGCTCAGCTTCATAGGTAGGGCAGAAAGCCAGAAAATGTGGTGAACATATCCTCTTCCCTAACCCCTTGACCTACTAGTGTGATGTTTATCTTCATGCTGACATTCCTAAAAATCTATATTTCCCCCTTGAATCAAGCTACCATATATTGCGAACAGAATAGCAACTAATGTTCTTTTGGCATTTTAGAAACATTTTTTCCTTGCATAAATTGCCTTGCTTTTGCTTTCCTTTTGTACGCCTCTGGCTTCGTTGAGTCCACATTGTATTTCTGACTGTGTGACTCCCTGCAGCCATTCCTGGTTACATGGTAAAAAAATCCCAAGGAAACATTGTGGCTTGCGGTTTCAAATGTCAGTTTTACTATGTCCCTGAAGTTTAGACATGAATGACATGTTGACCTTTGAAGTAGCATTGTCCTGGGACATAGCTGAGATTTTCTATTAGAGTGAGGTTTGCCTTTAACAGAAGAGGAATGTTCAGATAGACTGATTGGTACTTGGCCCCTGGCTAGGCTAAAAGTATAGCTTTCCCTCCCAGGCCTAATTCCTAGCATAGGAATGTAGAGACAAAAAGAAACACAATAGGGAGATAAATCTAGCAGGAGTTCTTCCGAGCAACTTTATAGAAGTTTAAGCTATAAATTGGAACACATATGACTTCTTTTGTTTTTTTCATCCATTTTTGCCTGTGCCTAATATACCATTAAAATATGCAACTCTATTCTGAAATTTAGATAGATTGATGAGTGTTTTTTTCTTGGGGGAAATGTTTCGTGAGAGCTCTAAAGTAATAGGATAAGGTATAGCTTATTTTCTTAAGAGTTCTCTAATCAGCATTACTATGCAACTCAGATTCCAAAATATTTGGATCCCCACTGAAACAAATAGAAGTGTTGGAGGAACAGAAATGCACTAGTGACCTCAGAGCAATTTTAAATATTCTTAAGTGTTGCTTCCAAGTACTAAAATCTTTTGAAGTGGTGTCTAGCTATTTTTCTATGATATCTGGGGATAAGCTCTATTCTTTATTTATCTAAGCAGGGGTTCTCCTTCAGTGAGTCTGATAATATTAAAGTAGCTAATTGAATTAAGTAATTATAAAAGGAACTAGAGACCAAACCATGAAACCAAACTCATCTGCTATTAAGAATGCTCAGTGTCATTGTACTTTTCCCACCCCATTTCAAGGAGCCTTCAGAAACGAGATTTAGTCAATGTTCCTGTAAATTTAGCTTTCAGATAGGACCTTCAACAAAGTAACCAAACATGGTAGATGAACTCCTATCGGGAAGTAGGAGGTTACCATCAAAATACACTAAGTACTTGTAATTGCTTTCCAACAAGCACAAATGACTATGACAGTACACAGGATAGTGATCTGGAACATTAAAGTAATCTCTTATTAGCATTTCTCTCCTTCCATTTCTCAAATCCTGGCAAAACCCCACCTTAATTAAGCCCAAAATTGCAGCCCAGACATGTGACCTAAACAAACAGAAGAGCAGAAAGCAGTGAAGCTCAGCTGGAAGAAGGAGAAAAGCAACAATGTAAGGAAAGGCAGCAGAAACAAAGGACCCCTAAACTACTTCCCTCAGGGTCACACTAGCTCAGAAACTCACATTGCACAATCACATTCTTGATTAAAAAGATTATACAGAAAGGATGTCATTGATTTTGCAAATATCCATTTGAAAACCAGTAAAGTGATGCAAATATAAGATATGGAAGGGGAGAGGGAAATCAGTGACATCGTTTTCCACCTACGTATAATCACAACCTTTAACTTTTTCTGAACACAGGGAGTTGAGCCTTAGTCTGCTAAATCTAGGAAATTATTTCTGAAGAGTTTGCTGCTCGCTAACCAGACTAAATCGTCCTCTGTATTACACAAATATAGGGGGTTTTTTGCTGTTTTTCATTTAGACCCGTATATGTTGGCTTATCAAAGCCTCTGCGTGGAAAAGAAAATACTTTAGATGCACACTGCGTGAGGACTGGCAGATACTTGATAGTACTTTGGAACCAGAATATAAAGCATCAAAATTTGTAACAGGAATGGAAGAAATCTCAGAAACAGAAGTCATTGACTCTTCAGTGTAAGAAAAACATTCAGTTGCCCGCATCTTCAGTAAACTCCAGGTTGGGCAACTGAGACTATGGCTTATGGGGCAAGAATACTTCCCTTCTAAAGACAAAGAAGATACAGACTTGCTTATAAAGCTAAACTTCACTGAAGGATAACGGCCCGTCACTGAATACAGCAGCCCTGCTCATCAAGACATGATAGTATGCAGGACAGCAATTCTGTGACCCTTTCTTCTTATAACCTCAGTGCCCTCAAAAGTCATGTTCTTTTCCCCCCTCGCTTTGTAGTAGGAAAGATAATGAGGAAACTGAACATTTGAAAAGAAGAACTGAAAATGTTACTTTCTCTGCTGAATGTAAAATAATCTGTATTGGAGGAATCAGTTTTAATAATCTGGATTTTTTAAATAAAAAAACCTCTAACCAACAAATACTTTTACACTCTTCAATCCCTGTAAATGGTACAAAAGTGGACATAATTTATGCTAACTTTGAAACTCTTTTACTCTCCAATACTGATGTGAAATAAAACTGAAAATCAGATCTGTTGTAATTTCTGTATAAATTGTCCATTAGAACAAAAATATTTTTGCGATGACTTCAAAACTAGGCTCAAGTCTGGGAGAATCTACAGAATGGGTGTCGAGATTTTTCCCATTAGACTTTATCTGACTATTGATGGATTTCATAATCACATCATGATTCTGACTCCATCTTTCTGGAGTACAATCCTGCCAAGAAAAAAAGATGTATCTGCATAAAACATGGATTATATATTCTAACATTTGTAAAATGATAAATTATCTACTGCAGCTTTATAGGACAATACTAGTATTTAAGACCTAGAAAGTGCAACTACTGCTTAAAACGGTTTGAAAGAAATTAAAATTACTGGAGTTCAATAAGTATCTCTTAAAGTTCTTGGAATTAAGTGTAATATTGTACTAAGCATAGCAGAAAGCATATGATGGTGAAATATCTAGATTATCTTTCTTGTTTTTCTTTTCATAAACTATCACTAACATACCAAAAAGATATGCATACAAGAGAACAGAAGGAGAAACACAGTATCTACTATGCTGCTGTCATGACTGACATTTTAATTGGCTCACAAGTGTATGGGGACTGCTGTATGTTTAGACTTAATTTCCACATGTACAATACAGCCATTACAACTAGTCTCTTTTACATCTGGGAATTAGTTTATAGCATTGCAACTGTTGCTCATCTGGTCTTCTGCTGTCTTTGCCATGAACATGAGTCTTGACAGAGAAACTGTGGCTGGATAAAATAGCTAGCAGATATTAATGTAGTCCCCTTAGGTATACTAGTTGAGAACATACCTCTGCAAGCGGAGAGAAGCCCAAACCACAGTGTACAGAATTGGAGCTAAATAAAATAGGGCTTGCAGACTTTGAGTGCTGCTTCTTGTGTTGGAACGGGAAAGGCAGGGTGGGCGGAAGGTACAGTAGGTACAGCAGCACATACAAACAACAACCAGTGTGGGAACCCATCTCATGAGGACTGCTGTTGTTCAACTGCAGCTTTCAGGGCACGTACATGGAACAAGGGCCATCTGCATTACAGCTGGTTGGGACTTCTCCAGCAAAGTCCCTTTTCTATGCAAAAGTTATGATTCGTCAGAACAATTATTTTTCCTAATGAAAACTAATAATTTTCAAACCCATTTCTATTTGAAACTTTTCTCAGATAGATCCATCACAGAATATCCCAAAGGAGTACATTTGCCTTGACTGTACTTTTACTCAGACAAAACATGAGAACAGAGAATTAATACATGTGTGTCATGGTCCAGTGAAGATAATTTATATAAATGTGGAACAGCAATCAGAAAGACTGTATCTCTCCAAGGATATAGAGCACACAGAGAGCGACATCCTTGGAGACACTTCACAAACAGGGTTTTGCCCCATCCCCCTCTTAAGAGATCACCATGAACCAAAAAAAGGGTGAGATTTGAAGTGCAGCCTCCACATCCCCTGAGATACAGAACAATCCTCCACAGAAATGTCATTCTTTTATCACTATCAAGACAGCCAGACTCTGGCCCAATATTAAGAATTTTCACAAACCTAGAGAGTTGCAATAAAAACAATGAAAAAAGACTGAATTTATTCTAGGATTTATCAGAGACATGAAAGAAAAGAACATTTGGGTTTTTTGCTTTTTAATCACGGGTGATTTTCATAACTATTGAGCTATTTTAGAGCATTCACATATCAGTATTATTAGGAAAATAAGGAGGTAGGGGTTTGGAGGTTTGGGGTTTTATTCTTTTTTTTTTTTTTCCCTATCCTGTTTTTCCTTTACACAATTTGATTTAGCATGATGAAGAAAATAAAACAAATCCCCAAACCCTGAAATCTTTCAGAAACCAGAGTTCCAGTTTTCCAGCCAGCCCTCATCCACATGGAGGCCAAATGCTTTTGTCATATTATTAATTCAGTCTGCACAAGAGGTTGTGGTTCTCTTGCTAGAGGAACTCTGCTATGAAATGTGGTGCCAGAAAATCTGACAAATGCCCTCCCTCCCAGTACAGTATTTTGGAGAGAGGAAGCACGGAGCAGAAGGCGGACTCTCTGTGGGTTGTTGGGGGATGGTTTGCATAGCACTTACACTTCTTTGTGGTGTGGTTTGAAGGGGGAGAAAGTCAGAGCATTTCAACAACCCTTCTCTCTCTGTCTCCTGCAGTTTATACAGGACAAAGAGATACCTAGCAAAAAGAAGAAACCAATGTCGTCTCTTTCCTGCCTTTTCTACGATCTTAGAACAAGGTCTACCAGCAAATTCTAGTAGGTCATGCGTTACAGCCAGCGTCTGGGAACACATATAGGAAAGGTTTTGGCAGTACAATAAAACCAAATATTTCATGAGAATGAGTGTTCAGTTTCAGATGTTTTAAACCACATTCAACTATATGAAATGCATGGTTTTCTATTTTTCTTATTTTTACCCCCCCACCTCCCCCCCCATGTTTTAAAATACCTGAGAACTATTTTTAATACTTCTTTCACCTTTCAGGTAAATATATTAACAGTCATATTGACTACTGTGAACACAGGCATTAGATCTTAGGAAGATGATTGAAACCCTAATAAATTTGAAACCGTTTTCAATTAGTACACAGGAAATTTACTTTGTGAGCCATGACTTGTTTTATTAGTGCCCTGGAGGGCAATTTAGATTGGAAAAATCAGAACATCATTGTTTGCCAAAAAAAGAAAACAGATACTTAGCTTTCATCTATAGTCTGGGATACAGCCATGAAAATGGGACTAAAATATTACTGAGTATCAAAAAATATTTATACATTGGGGTCAATCATAGTTCCAGAGTGTTGGAAATGACATTCATCCCATCCTAAAGTGTGTAGTTAACTTGGAAGTTTGCCACTTGCTAACATGCTGCTTTTACTTTTAAATGAATGCAAAGAAAAACCTTTATATTACATTTTTAATAGGTACAATTAAGATATGGGAACAGTTGCTCAAGAAAGCAGGAACTTCCTTAAAATTTATTGTACCTCTCAAACTTTAGTCACCTGTGTTTTCTGTTGGGTTACATCATATACCTCATTCTCTATTTTTCTTCTCTGTTATTGCTCAGGTTCTCAGCCAGCCAGGAATAAAAAGCTTACATCAAAGGCATAGGACAGAGAGAGGTACAGAGAAAGGCTCCTGCCAATGCATAATCCCTTCTAAAAATACAAATAGCAAGATCAACTTTTATGACTGCAAAATTTGTTCTGCCAATTGTAGTCTGGCCAGTAAGGTGAAGGAGAGGATACACCCGATGAAACAACTCTTAATATGTCTTTGCCTGACGTACACAACCATCAACTACAAAAGTGTTCCTTGTGTGTTAACCTGCCTTGACCTCATCCACCTGAATAAGGGCCTCTTGCAGTGCGGTCTATAATTTTTCAATACTTTTTAATCATAGCCACGTCAGTGTCTTTCATACTTCAGCAAGCTCCTTCAAATGATGCCAAGCTCAGTTAGATTCAGTAGCACTGGACCATGGCTTAAACACTTACGGCTAAATTATCATAACTCTTTCTTGGTCATGCAAGGGAGGGAGAAGTCTCCCCTCCTTTTTCCCCCACTGGGAATGTAACTCCAGGGGGAAAGAACAGGAATATGGGAAGACCCTGGTGCACCTTGCTCCATATGCAGCAGCTGATACATAGGGTGAGAAACAAAATTCTCCAAGAAAAGAGGTGAAGTGCTTTAGTCTTTTCATGAAACCATATATTAGAAGGATGCAATTCCAAAAAAGTATTCGTACCATTTAGCATTAGGCTTCATCTGTACAACGAGCACACTGTAATTTGGTAAAAGAGGCTGCTCCAGAAAATAATTCAGAATATCTAAATAAAACTAGCACTCAAAGCCTACCTCTGAGAACCTACATGAATAGTGATCATCATTACTCCAGAGTTCACACAAGTGAAATTACCCCATAGTCAGTCACAATTCCTATTAAAAAGGGAACATTAAAAAATACAGGAGCATTCAGTAATGAATCTCCAGACATATACAGGTTTTGTGAGGGTACTAAAAGGCCTTATGGTTTTCCTTTCCCATCTGAAGTTTTCACCTTCAAAACTTGTGCTTCTCAAATCAATCATAGATGCAAAATCTGAGCTCTTACATCTGAAACTATTTCAGACATGCATATACCCAGTCAAGGGCTTAACTTGCAAGAGTGAACTCTTGTAAATGTTGCTTCCTCCAGAACAAAAAGGCTACCAGGTGTGAAAACAGCATTTACAGATCAGAACTGTAGTGTACCTACAGTCTTATCGCACATTCACACTCTGGACACATCTGACCCTGAGGGAGAAATACCATAGCCTCGATTCCCAGCTCCCCAGGAGGGAGGGACCCTGGCATGCCCATGCACTGAAATTGCCCAAATAAAAGCAAAACACACAAACAGCGTCCTAATGAGCTGGGTCCCACCTCAGTAAGCAGGCATGACATTGTCAGGACACATACCAAGGACCAGAACTGTAGGGCACATCATGGGCTACATCTATGTCTTATTATAAGCATGGTATCTATCTGTCTCCATCAAATCAGCTGTGTCTATACGAACTTCTAGCTGAGGTTTTAACAGAAAATTAATCAAAACTAGCGTTCTAATCCTTTACATAAATTTCAGAGTACCAGTTAGGATCTTTAAGGAACATAGTAATTTTGCACAGAATTCTTCATTACTGGGAAACAAACAGGAATGAATAGTTAGCTTTAACTTACTTAAACACATTTAAAAAAAAAAAAAAGAAAAAGAAAAAGAAAAAGAAAAAAGCTTACCTCACACAGCCACGAGTGTTTAATGGTCAAAGCAAAATTATCCAGCTTGATTGATGTCTCTTTTGATACTCCTAGAGGAAAATAATTTTATATTTGAAAAACATAACTAATTTACAGGAAAAAACCATAAAAGCTTACCTACATATTTTGAAAAGTAAATAAGAACATAATCAATTACCATAGCATTGCTTTAAAGCATCCAAAGCCTTGACTATATAACAGGGAACATTCTAAATTCAATACGATTTGGGAAAGTGCATGGCAGGGGGCTTGTGATGAAACACAGTCGTATTGCTCTTGCATGAAATATCAGCCTTTTTGCTGTAATGAAGTGAAGTCATCTTGGTTTGCAACTGCAGTTTGTTACGATTGTCTCATTAATAGGAAAAAAAAAAAAACCAAACCCACCACCACCCTCCCCCAAGCCTCCAAATGCATCAATTTTTATTGGAATGAAGTTACATCTCCTTATAAAGTCAAGCCTAGACATAAGACATTGAACCAAATTAGTTTCACTTTTTGAAACATTATAGCATGGTTTTACTTTGGCCCACTCAGTTAATCTTGCTTAGGAAAAGGGAAGGGGAGAACGCTTATTTGGAGAGGGGACATACAGTTTTGCAGTGCTGTATGAATACCACACAGTACAGGTGGGGAGCATTGCATAAATAACCCTATGACATAAAAGCAGCAAGCAAGAGCACATGCAGGGAACCTGATCTGACATCAGCCAGAATGCTGTAACACAGATGTCAGGTTGCCCGTGCCTGGGAGCTAGGCAGAACTGCTATGCACTTTTTGGACTCGCAGGTCTACTCAGACACATACGTGGGCATCCACAAAGGGTAATTCCAGCCAAGGAAAGCTGATCAGAAAGCCAAGTTCATATTGGAGTAGCTCAGAGCACCTTTTTAACTTGAAAGCTATAAAGGAGTCTCACTCCCTTCACTGGAAAAACTCAGATAATTCACTTTCCTACACTAACCTCAGCCTATATGAAACCCTCTTTCTCCATCCAGTCTGTTCCTTGTTTGTTTGTTTGTTTTCCTGAAAAAGGGCAAGAAAACAAGCCAAATGAAAAATATTTAAGACTTTCTACAACTCATTAACAAATTTGCTCACATAAATGGACTTTCCAGGCACTGGCACATAACTTCTACTGGCAATATGAAAAACTTACCACTGCCTGATGCCTGTCCTATGAACACGAATACCCTGGGTTGCAGTTTCCTGCTCTGGGACCTAGAGTACCCCCTGGATCAAGAGATGCTAAAGAGTGACTGGGCTATGGATGAACAGAGAAAAATACTTTTCAATACTCTCTGTATGGAATTTATCCATGAAATATCAAGTCCAAATGGAACTAAACCCAGTTGGTCTACTGTTGGTTCATTTCCCTGAACATTTCAAATTAAAGATTTCTGTTTGGAACACACGGCCTGTGTTGGTTAATTCTGTTATATTTCTGATGGCAGACGCTATGGGACTCTACAGATTTGGAGGATATATCTTGTGTTTTAATATGTGCTTGTACAATGCCTAACATTCCTTGGCAAATAAGTTAGTAACATTCTCATGTAAAATTATGCAAGTTCTTACTTGTTACATGTGAGTATAGTTTAAAAAAAAAGTTTCTATATTTGGATCATGATTTACAGTTTCACTGACTCTGGCTTTCTAAATGTGCTTGACACAGGAGGAACTATGCTAAAAATTTTTGAAATAAGGAAGAAGCAAATGAAGTTACAGGATACTTTTCTTGTATAAGTGTATTACAAGAAGTTTGCTGAAATACAGTCTAGCCTCTAGTTTTAGAGAGCTGGCAGAAAAAAAACCTCATCCAGTGGAAGAAACCAGTGTTGTGAACTTGTGTACATCAGCTGTCAAACAGAAGCCAACACGCACAATTAAAGTAATTAGAAAAAAAAGTTTTAATATCTCAAAAACGCAAGAGTTGATCTTCTGTAACCTAGGCTGTCAATGATTTAAAATGAAATAAATTACCTTATCTGCTAAAGGGAACAAAGTTCATATTTTTTTTTTTTTTTTTAAACTTACAATAGCTGCGGATTTGCTCTCCAGGGGTACTTTTTTTTCCCTAGTGGTGGTGTTCTTTTCAGGCTAAAGACAGATTTCAGACCTTACTCTGCCTTGTGTTAAAACCTGAACAAAGCCCAGTGAAGGAAGTGGAAGACATTTCAATGAGCTATGGAAGCAAGACCCAAACTTGGTGCAAACCCATCAAATCTAACAGACCTAGATCTGTAGAGGCTAACATAGACCATTTAAAAAGTAAACTGAGACAGAATTCATAAAAGATACCTCTATGGATTCTTGCATTTTATTTTTTCTTAATCTGACCCTAATCTATTATTTGGGAAGACAACTGAGAGTGTCCTAGGAGTATTAAACAGGTTTAGCATTCCAGCTCTCCTAGAGCTTTATTAATCACTACGCTAGCTCCGTGAACATTCTGCTAATCCAGTCCTCTCTGAATAATGGTTTTTTTCCTAAAAAAAGGCAAAAAAAAGAACTGGTTTTAAAACACTTTAAATCCAAAGTTTCTCTATTTCCTGTGATATGTATGCACATAACTATTGACTTTAACATACAACAGCTGAAGAAAGCATATTCTTAATTATAGTAGAATTAGAGTGATATTAAAACACTGTTATTGTGATGCTTCTGTTAAAGCTCTATCAACACTTTCCAGAGATATAGCAACAGCTGTATTTTTAGAGTTTTATCATCTGGACAGAAAAGCATTTTCTATACTAAAGTTTCCAATTAAAATTTTGTGTTAAAGAGACTATACTTTTTAACTTCAGATGTGGAAGAGATCCAGAATTTATCTCTAAGCCACAAAAACATAAAATAAATTAAATTATTTAGCATCAAGGCTTTTTTCCTGTTTTTTAACCTAACTTTCTAGCATCACAGAAAATACAATTAAAAAAAAGAAAATGTCAGGCTTTTTTAAGATTCTCAAGAGGGGCATCAAAAGTTTAAACACCCAAAATTATTAATCCCTTCTGAAATTCTTATTACAGGTGCATAGATTTCTTTCTTATGCATATGAAGCCCAATCCAAATCTCCCAGTCATAAATAGAATGAGTACCATTGATTTTAAACATCTTTGCTAGTCCACCTCTCCAGGCAAGGAAGGACTGACAACATTCTTGTACCCCTTTCAGGCATTTTCCTCAAACAAATATTTTATGTCTCAGACACACTGATGTGAAGACCAACTAACCGACCCACCCACATATACATGCGCACATGTATGCAGAAAGGAAAACTAATCTTTACTAAACAGTTTGTAGGATCCTCACTATTTCAGGGCCAATCACAGAATCCAAACAGCCTCCTGCTGTTTTTTACAGCTGAGGTTTCTCAGTCCTTTATAGGCACCATTTGACCCCTTTCCAGCTGGCTCTGATAATCAAATACGGGCAGCCGACTTCAGCCCTACCTCCCTGCTCCCAGAACAACTGCTCTAGGATTGAAAGGAGTAGACCACCCTGTTAAATGTCCTATGATTAAAATAGCAAAAAATTTAATAGGAAAATCTGCTCATTTTATTATTTCTTACAAGACAAAAGGAAGAGAGAAAGCAGAGAGGGACCTTTTGTGGATATGATTAACTTTTATTCACTTGAAAGTCCAATTTGGAAATAAAATGTTGAGCTATGAGCTTTTGCAGACATACAGCAATTTTAAGCTGAGCAGATATTTTGTGTACACTTTACCATGTTAGTTTTGTCTGTAGAATACTCCACATATGAATTGTTAGTTTGGGTAGCTATTTTGATTAATGGGCTTACACAGACTTGAAATAAATTGAGATGAAACAACTCTTCATGCTTCCATGTTTAAACTTTCTTTTTTCACTCTATGATTATTATATGTTATATACAATATATGATAGAAAGGTCTTAGTGATAGGTAAGAGATAATTCCATGAGCTCACATTGTCTGAACTACTGAGCTTGAGAGGAGACAGAACCCCCTGGAAGGAGGGATTGTATTTCCTTGAGAGCAAATGAGGATGTCCATATCCATGCCACCAGCTGGGAGAGGCTCCCCGAGTCGATGGAGGAAGTGTGAGAAGGAAAACTGAGTTTGTGGCATGGACAGACACTCCTGAGAAAAGCAGAGAGCAAACACGGAGAAGCAACAGAAAAGGAAGTTTGTCCAGGTAACAGGAGTCCCAGTGCTGACTGGGAACAAGATCTTGATGTGAAAGCTATAGTGGGCAAGAGGGAGATTTCAAATCATCTTATTTAATTTCCTTCGCCTAAGATCTCTGAGCTTTCTCTGTGTCACTGTTTCTTTTTTTTAAAATCAAATGCAGTTTTGAAGATCTGTCTTTTTTCTCACTCTAAGAAAAGGTTTGGACAAGCTCATCTCAAAACTATGCCTGACTTAAGAGTCCTATCACAGCATCTCATCAAGTACACAAAGCTAGATATGTGAGTGAATACGTTTTCATAAAGATATTCCTCATTGACATTAAACATCAATATTTGCATAAGAAAGTAGTCCTAAGAGCTGATGTTTGGCTTTGACCCAATGCTAGAACTGTTTGTCACAAAGCCTTGAGATAAGCTGCAAGCAGATTGAAAAGTTATGTAAAACATATTTTTGTGTTCTGCACAGAGATAAACTTTATCCCAGACATAATTGTATGATGAGTGATAACATTTCAGAGAAAGTGTTCTTTTAATGGAGAAATGGCATGTTATTGTAAATATCATTTTTACTCCCCAAGTCATCTCCGAAGGTGCGTTTCTGAAATTGTGACTTTTCAAAATTAGACTCACAGACAGACAAAGTCTCCGCTTGTGTTTGGACAAAGTACATTCAATTCTTGTTAGTCGGGTTTTGCGGTCTCCAGTTGTCATAAGCATTCTCAGAAGCTATATTATGCATACTATTGTGTGTATGCATAAAATTTTGGAATCCCACCAGCAGGGAAAGAGATATAGAAACATTTCCCTGTCTTTGAAATTATTGGTGAAAACGAACACAGGCATTTTCAGGACTGGCCTTATTAATGAGAGCCCTTCCTGACTGGTATATATAAGGGCAAACACATTATTCCCAATGAAAAACAGCTTTGGAAAAGTGAAGGAGAAAACTTCATGGGTGGTCTTCTAAGAAAATAAAACCAGAGTTTTATGCTCTAGCTGCATTTTTTTTTAAAAAGTAGCCAATGGCTACCTTTGGGGCCCAGAGGCACAGGAGCAAGATGCCATATTTGAGTCCAAGAGGACCTATATTCTGTCCTCCGCAGACTGATGTGGGGAAATGCTGTGTGTTTCCCAAATCTGATTCAAGGTGAATGAAATGATAAAGAGTTTCACTCCCTGAACTGGCTGAAGCAAGATTGCTATAGAAGTGAGGCACAATTGAAAGTTTCTTGTATCAGCAGAGAGTCTAAATTGACTGTAATAGGCTTTGGAATAGGCTTTTACCCTTGAGCAGAGGTCTCCAAGATATTTGATATTCTGGCATTAGCAGGAGCCCAGCCTTACACTTGAGCAATTTAGTACTTTGCAGAATCTGGCATTCTGTGTCTGATTCATATTTTTAAACTCTTTGTCTCTGCTTCCTGTCAACCATGCACTACTGTCTTTGACTACATCTTTACTACGTAGATATATACCCATTTTCTGCTCTTTTTAAGATGGGGTGACTAAATTTTCTGGTTTTTGGGAGAGAAATCGAGTCATGAGTAATAGAATTGTCTTGTCATTCTGGCATAAATTTCATTCTATTTCAAAACACTGACAAATACTAGAAGTTGGAGGAAGAAGATAAAGTAGAAACTTTCTGCTAGTGCATATTACAGATTTTAGCAGAATAGAGAGTAGTTTCTAAACTGTTATCTTTGATTGGCTTTGCTCAGGTCTTTTAACATTTATTTTGTGCTGTCATATAGACAAATCGTTTATTGTGATAAATATTCTGTTTTGATCTCTTTTGGTTTATGCCTTCCAAATAAAATTCCATTAAGTGGAGCAACTACATTTCTTCCATATGCAAAATTGCTTGTGACATTTCTGATAGCTCTGTGATAAAGGTTCCAAGATGAATGAAAGAGATGCAGAAGCAGATATAACTGTAGATTAACATAACGTAATGCTATGAGGTATTTGACTTATAGCAGAGGCAGTGAATGAATCCATCTCCCATGCCTCCTACTCTTGTTAAGCTTCCTCTAGGCCCATCTAAATACACTATTGCATAAATGTCATCACATTACTTTGGCATGACTGTAGAATTACTAATTGACTGCTCTGATCTTACTGATGCAAGACCTTCCCTTTCTTTATTAAGTCAGCTTTCCTGCCGATAGATGTCACGGGACATGTGATTTCCTTCTGCAAATGTGATTAAATGTGACAAATACATAAGCACAATTTGCTTCCTCCCTGAGGCAGGGATCCAGAAATTTTGCATGGGAGTCTCTTGCATAATACTCGCCGCCAGCTAGTTTGGCAGGTCCAGCCAGCACTAGTAGCATAAACTGACTCGGTGAGATATACCTTTGAAAGTGTTTCATTACAACTGTAAACAAAGAACAACAATGGTGAAAAGATCAACTATTTTAAGTTCTTCACTGTGGTTTTTTTTTAATTCATGAAATATTCTGCTACCACACTGTTATTCCCTGCACTGCAGAGATGCTAATTGGTGATCAATAAAAGATGTTTCAGCTCACATTCATGACCTTCATCTCAAGTGAAGTCAACAATAAGACTCCAGGCCATTGGAAAACATCGAGTCTTAAATGCCTTAGTAATATACACTTGAAGATAGTGGAAATCTTGTCACTGAGCTCAGTGCAAATGTTCCAAGCCCTTCTGTTCTAACTCAAATGATACTGTATTTATAACTAAACCCATTAGACAAAAAAGAATTTAGAGTCTTACCTAAAAGCTTACCACTTTGAACACAGTCTATATCTGTATTAAAGAAAATTAATCTGCTGGTGATAATTCAGCAGTTTACTTTAACTTAATTAGATGGTCTCCATCAAATTCCAGTACTGATACTGTCCATGTTGTCTTTACCATGGCTGGTACTTTTATCAGAAATTTTATCAAATAAGTTTGAAATTGCAACTCTTTTTAGCCCTTAGAAATGTCCTGTTCAAGATTAAGGAGCGTTACAAAAAAACAAAATAATAATAATAATAATAATAATAATAATAATAATAATAATAATGATAATAATAATATCTTGCTCTATTTACATACATTAATCTTTGGAATAGAAATAAAAAAGATTTAATCTCCTTGACATTTAATTCAGAATTATAATTATTTTTTTAGGAAGAAGCCTGTTCCTTCTTTAGAAATAAAACAGGTTAAGCCATTTGTCTGCATCAAGAACAACCCTGAGTCTCTATATGGAAGAGACTGGTATAGATTTCTATAATGACTGCTAAGGAAGCAGGTCTTGTATATGTATAATAACTCTTTGAAAGCTTAGTGGAAAAGAAAATATGAAAACAAAAAATGCTATGCTTCATTGTACAGCAAAATATCCTCTTACATGGAGGATTTTTTTTTTTTTAAAAAGCAGTTTATTCTCTGATTGTGTTCTATCATAAATCATACAGACAGATGTGTGCCTTAGTCACGCATCAAGGTTGATTACCATTTCTTTAGGTTTATGCAACACAGGCTAAGGATTAGACTTTTTTTATTGTAACTTTTTTTTTCATTTTATAGTAGAGAAAATGTAATATTGCATGCATTTTTCTTTGTTACAGCACATCTGTACAATAAAAACAATATTTACATCATACAATTTTCTGCTCTTATGAAGAAAAATCTAGTCATAGCTGGGTCTGCTTGTTCTCTTTCTAAGAACACATTTTGGGGGAAGTCCTCATACAGGTTAAGATCATGACAAAAATTTTTCATTGCATATTCTGCTACCCACAAGCCTATCTCCTTTTTCTATTTTAAAACTTGGTTGATCAAGAAAATCTTAGAATATATGTATAGATGAAAGTATCTGGAGAATAAATGTTTACCAATTTAATAATTAAGCCCTGCTGAATTCCTGCAGTCATGAGTCAAAGACTTTTAAATGTCAGGGTGTGTATAATGTTTTTTAACTTCGTTGTACCTGGCCAGCCTGAACTAGAACTGGGATTCTTCCTCAGTATACTTCCTTACCAAAGAAAACTCTGTGGGAGGAGAAGATATACATCAGGGATAGTGATCTGACCTCAGCTATTATAGATAGTCATGGCTGGCATCAAGAAGAGATTAACATGAGGTTACTCAATATTTCTATTAGATAGAGTTCAGATTTGACATTAGTCATGGGTATAAAGTAAATTTTGACTCTGCTTTGGAATTCAAGCTCTCTTCGTTATCTGCCAGCTCCGATGAACTTGCAAAACCAAGATTTTTATATCACACAAAGGAATGAACACAGGGCTGAAACAAAGAAAATCTAAGATTTGGCTGAGGAACTCTTAGTGAAATGGTCAGTGTTCACCGGTGTTTGAAACTTACCAAATTCGATTTGTTTCTTCAAAAATGAAAAGCAAAGTGAATATCTAGTTCATCATCGAAATAGCAGTCACTTCATATCATTTCTGGAGGTGAAATGTTTGACGAATGGTGCTCTCAGACAATCTCATGACAAATGTTGTGTATTGCTACCACCATCACAAATCTGTCTTCTCTTTTTGGCTTCTCTTTCTACAATAAAGGCCAAAAAGACAAGAGGTGTGAATTTGCCTGTGAAAATGTTAGACTGCTTCAAGTTTGGGAAAGAAGGGCATTTCCTATATCAGTCCAAGAATGTTAAAAAGTTAATAAAATGTGAGTCAAGGAGTGCTTTTGTCCTGTCATAATATAGTTCATAACATAGTGGATCCTGGTTCATTGATATCTTAATAGAAACAATAACCCTAATATCTTAGTAGCATTTAACTTAGAAATTTATTGGTGTGTCACACACTGTCCCGAGTGCTCATTTATTTCTTCTCCTAGTCTGAACAGAAATGGGACAGCTATTTCAACTGTTTGGGGTTTTTTTTTGCTTAGTAAACATCAAACAAATAAAAAAAACCCTTGCAAGAAAATTCAGGGGGTTTTAATTTCTTTTTTATTTTTTTTTTTCCATGGGGGTACATTTTTCCACATAACTGTGATGTTTATGTTCACTCTGACTCACGCTGGAAGGAAAGGAGGTGCTAATATCCATGATCAAATCAGTTCATAAATTTACTTCATTGCCTAGTCACACCATCAACACTTGTTTTTCCACTGAATTTGTTTCTCATTATTTCCTCTCTTCCACCTCACCCATGAGTGGTTTTAAATCTACATCAGTTGAAAAACGTTTGCAAAAACATCCTCATGCAAAGAAGCATTGTAAAAGCAAGGTGACTTACCTTGTGACAATTCTCCCTCAAAACGGAAAAGTTTTGTGCTTTTTTGAGCAAGAAACTCTCCTCTGAGGCTCTTCTCTTCCCTTGCCTGTCTTACACTGTGGCTTTAACCTCTGCCATCATTATAATTTCCTTAACCAAGGACTATGATGTCACAACATTTTCATGTTATGATGGACCTCTTTGGGTTATGGATATAATTACTACTTTTCTGGGTGTAGCTCTGCAGTTGTCAAAGAAAAAGAGATAATATAAAAATAAGGAAACAAAACTACAATGTATGGTTCTTGGCCTATTTGTTCTTCATGTTGATATTGCTTGAATACCAAAGTCTCTGGCATCTTAACCACTAACACACAGAAGCATTTTGCTATCTTCTGAATGAATCAGAAAGTAAACAGCTGATTGACTTATTTCACCTTTCCCTGCTGAAACCTGTTATTGGTTGAAACACAAGAAGAACCGGTATTTCTACTGCATCTCATTCTACTGCCTAATCAACTTCTTTCTCCATTCAGCAGAAACTGAATATTAGAATTAGCTATAATGTAGGTCTATGTGATGGTGCAGAGTAAATAATGTCTATTTTCTGGCCTTCTTTGTGCCAATGAATACACTTTCCTGGATAAATGACTTTTGGGGCCGCAAAGTCACTGAAAATTGTCTGGCAAAAGGAGCTCTGCACAAAGAAACATTTTTATTGTGAGCTTCTCCATTGCAAGCTCGCAATAAAGCTTGCCCGTTGTAAGTTGGGCAATCTTTGTTACTTTGGATTTTTAAAGCTAGATTTCAAATGCTAATTTCATCTCAGCTGGGGATGAGGTCTCCCAAAAGAGGAATCCTAAAGAAATCAGCTTCTCGGTCTGCTAAGCAAAATATCAGAGCCAACTGATCAAGGCTGAAATCAAAGCTCAGCTCAGGTCAGGAGAGTTTAACCGAGGCACGCTTTCTCACTGAATGCCACAGACGTTTCTTTTCCCTGCTGGAGTTCTCCACGTGTACCCCAAAAGCCATAGATGGGATGACAGTTTGTCCAAGCAGTTGTGCAAACTGCTGTGCTAAGAGTGCATAATCCTTACTGACATGCTCTGGCCATGAACACTTATCTGATGGCAGCTCTGTTTTAGATAATCTTATGCTCTGTCCTTCCCTCTCTGCCCACGCCGAGAGCTACACAGCTGAACACAGGGTAATCTCTCTCTCTCAAAAAAGGAAAAGCATCTCTGCCCACCTTACCCTGCAATATACAGAGCTCAGCCTTGACAGTCACTTGTGGATTGGATGGGAATGTAGTCAGGGAGTGGATGCGCCCTGTGTGGCACAGAGAGGTGATGAAATCCTCGTCAGCAACCTGGAAATGAAGGTCAGACATTCAGTCTTCACAGAGCCCCATGAAATGCTCTCAATTTACTTGAGGTGATTTGAGTCATGGGGCCTCAGAATGAGAACACCAAACCCTGCAGCAAGTAGTCAAGAGCCACAAGAGCAGCTGTACGTGTGCCACAGTTACCTTTACAATATTGAGCCTGGGCTGTCGTTACTAAATGCAGTCAACTGCAATACAGGGAGCTTGTTTGTGCCTGGAACGATTGCATTTTAAGTATAATGGAAGAAGCAAGCATCACTACCAAATGGCTGCCTGTTGCGTGAGTGGTGTTTTTATTGCTTTAGCTCACTAGCCAGTAGGAATATGTTGGTCTGTCAGCTTGAACTAAAACTCAGGGAATTTAAATCTTTAGTGAACTATTTGAATATCATGGCCCGATCTTTGTTTTTGTTGTGTGTTTTCAGCTCGATGACTTAAAATATAGAGGGTGGGTGTGGTTAAACACCCTACTCCTACTCAGTCATTCCTAAAATGTATGTTTGTGTTCATTTTCTCCAAGGTCCCTCTGGATTTGTATCACTGCAGCAATTCTATGCAAGCTTCACAAGCTGAGAACAGGCATCCTGCTCTCCCTCAGTCGCACATCCCCTAGGTTGTATAGGAACCACTTGGTGGAGAGGAACACTGACTAACGCAGAAGTTCCTTCAAAAATGATTACAGAACTTTGCTTCAAGCCTTTGAGCCCTCAGTCTTTCTGACATACTAAAACAAATCCTTCCTCAAACTCTGTCCTACCAGTTCTAAGCAAGAATGTTGGAGGATACAACATGCCATAAAAATAATTTGCTTTCTTTATTTGTAAAAATTCCTGCAATAAAATAATGAACATCAGATGTCTATTTCTTGCTAAAGTGCTGATACTGCACAAAAGGAATACTTCAACTCCCAGCCCAGAACAGCATTTCCTACTCTTCATGCCACGGACCCATAAGAAATCACATCCAGATTCATGTCACAAAGCATTTAACCTTCAACTTAGCCTAAGATAGATGTCCATGTCTTCTAATGAAACTTCTGTAACCAATGAACAGACATAGACACTAAGTCCACCTCAGTCCCCTTTTGGAGGTAACTATCCCTTATTTTTAGCAGAAATCTCCTGCAGTAACTGCTCTTCTATCTTCACTGTCTTCATGAAATGCCTGAAGGGGGGGGATGATTTAAGCTCTGGCTTTTCTAACTTATTCTTCCCCACATTCCTTTTCATCTTGACATTATTTCTGGTGGGAATTCAATCAGGTAGTGATGCAACATCCTTTCTGCACACTGATCTCTTGTGATTTTAACCCATTGGGTGTAGTTTGTAACGGGAAAAGAAAGTGGCCATTGATTTTGCCTGCAGTTTTTCTCTGTGTTTTTCGTAACTGTATTTCCTAACTGTGTTCGTTCACTGCATAAAAGCTTACTGGCACAAATGTCATGCAAATTTAGACAATCTCATTGCTCTGCTATACAACTAATACACAAAGACAAACCTTTTGAACTAAATTGTTTCTAAGTTATACAAAAGGAAATTCATCTACCATGCACCAGTCCATTTAGGCATGAGACAAATTAAAATTGATATCAAATGAGGTACGAGAGAAAAGCCAGCATCATCTAAGAAGTTCAATGTATGGTAAGTGAAGTAAGGTAAAAACTTACAAAAGTTAGATGCTATGGCTAATTATTTTCTTTATTAAGTAAGAGTCATCCATATGATAGGTACACAAAGACTTATTGATCTTGGCAAGACAACCAGATTATTTTTTAAAAGTCAAGTTGTTCTTGAAATTATCCCTGATCAGACCTTATAAAAATATATTAATGTCTGTATTTTTATCAATATTTAAATCAATGTCATGTTCCATTTGATTTATTTTCATTGTATGATCTTACTCTTATGGACACCCAGATGAATGATCTCTTTTTTATTTACAGGTGCTTGTTCTGTCTATTACAAAGTTTTTGATGAAGCATGCTATTTTTTCCAGTTTTATAAACTGCCTTCTCTTCAAAAATACTCAGGCCACTATTTGAGATTTTGTCAAATCTCAAATTTGATAAAATTTGAAGGTAAAACCAGTGCAGAAAAAAACAGTGTTTTTTTTCTTATAGGTTATCTAAATTTGAGAAATTAGTTTCTCACTATCAGTACATATTGATTAAACATTGTATCTCTCTATATTTATTTCAATATAATATCGCAGATAAAGTAAAATATGCTAATTAACAGGCATGGTTCCTGTTAATAAATTTTATTTGCTGTTTTTTTTTTCCCCGAGAGTAAGTAACTTCATAACTAAAAACTGTTAAAAAATTGCTCTTCTATATATATACAAGCAATCTTTTCTGAAGTTGCAGATTGTTACCACCAGTCATAGTGTTAATTAGTATTTCTCCATTATTTCCCTGGACCCTCCCATCTGTGTGTTATTTCTTCTATTAAGATTTCAGGATCTTTGGAGAAGGAACCATCATTTTGTTCTGAGTTCGTGCAGTATCTACCATGTTATGCTCATATTTTATGAATGATCCTACCGAAAGTATAATCTTTGTTCCTTTTAAATAGTTGTCCCCACAAAAATCTCTACAGATTTCCATTTTCAATGTTGATGTTATAAAAACTGAAGCAATCACATTATTGTACTCAAAATTTTATCCTGTAAATCTAATTTAATAGCTATGAGTAGGGATAATCATATATGTAGGAGATATTTTTACTCTCAGAAAGAATCCAAAGATCAATGTACAACTCACACTACATGCTAAAATGTGCTACTCTTAACATGAGGGACATCCACTGGACTGAAAGAGGATAGGATGTGCATAGTGGATATACACAGACATTTTACACTGAAAACATACTTCTGTGGTGTTAAACTACAAGTTTAGCCTAGGTTTTCAATAGGATCTCATGAGTCACGCCAAGCTGCTTTGCAAGCTTCTGTGCAAGACATAAGCCTGCTACTGGAAACCACAAGTTGGCCTTTTGTCTCGGAGCAACTACACAATTACTGGGTACCGCCATGTTATGTCACGTGATCATCATGTTCTTGAGGCCACTCCTTGAAAAGCCTGAGCCATTTTTAATGTATGGTTCACTGGATTTATAGTATTATCCTTTAATATGCTAGGTTTTTCCAGGAATTAACTACTACCTTTTATTGTAGCAGTAAATTATATAGTAAATGTGGCTTTTACTGTCTTTTTACTGACAGTGTCTAAGAATACGCAAGGTTAAAGAACAATGCTAAAAATATCATCACATGGCATATACGATATGGTTATATTTAATCTCAGGGTTAGAGACAATTTTTGTAATGTAATTAGGACTCGTTTTTCTTGGCGTTAGATACTCCCTCTGTAAAATGGGGATAAAAATATTAATCTTTATTATGATGAAGGAAAGTAAGCTCTGTTGTTGAAAAGCTAGGTATTATCATCCTCCTCCTCTCTAGTGGAATAAATCTTTATATACGTTAAAATTATTCTCTCTATATATTTTTCCCTGCTTCAGCATTTAATAAAATAGCCCCTGGACTCCAGACAGAAATGTTTTTTATAACACACAATGATATCTGTTTTCAGATATCAGTGCAGAACAACAAAAAAAGATCATTACTGTCCTCATGAGTAACCGAAAAGTTAGATTGATTATGTTTTGCATTCATCCACAGAAAAACTTGGAGGAAAGGATTAGTCTTACTTCTAGAAATAAAATACATGTTTTACTATCCAAAGATTTCAAAACTCTTTCATGATACCTAGAAAATATGTTCTTCATCATATTTTGTAAATGGCTTTTGTTCTGAGTAAGTTTTTTCTGATTTTCATAAAACTTTTCTCTGTAATGGCATGAACAATTTTAATCATTTTATAATTTTGCTGCAGTCTGCCTTTTTACACTATTCTGGTGGAATGATTTCTCCATCCCAATGGTACTTAGCTGAGTGTTTTAAAGAGTTTCTTGAATTCAAATATAAAATGTAAATGAGACCCTTAGCTAAATCACAGATGCAAATAACATCCAGATGGATCAGTGCACGTATTTCATAAACAGTCCCTATCTTTGTAATGGGTTAAATTAAAATCCTGGATCCAACATGCAGTAAGTGGAAGTTTCAATCTTCTCAAATCCTTATTTGGACCTGATCTGCATGGCTGATGTCCATTTCTAGTCAAAAATCTGTTTGCCCAGAGGAAAATGATTCCCACTGTAGTCACAAATAGTTACACATGTTTCCACGGGTTCCTGTGAAGCCAAAAGTTTGCACAGGACGGGGAAGCAACCTTGTCAGAGGAGAAAAAATATACAGATCCCATGCTGCAATTGTTTCCTGAATAAAATATTTCAAGCCCTGGCATGTCTGGACTGCATATGGAATGGGCTTATGTATGTTTATATGCACGTGCGTATATTTGTATGTAGTTTCCAATTCTAATATATATATTAAAAAGGATATGAAAGAAAACTTATGCATTTGACATCACCATAAGCAAGAATAAATGACCACTTCAGGCTAAAATTGCAGTTACTTTCAATGTTGTAAGAAAGTAATTTTATACAAATCTACATGAATTTTATGTGTGTATGTACATGCATGTGTGTTCATATAGAAGTATATTAAAGCATATTTATAACTGTATGATTTGATGGGACAGGGATTTTCTATTTAAATGTACTGTGATAGTACCAAACTCAGTATGGAAAGACTCATCAGTGTTACAGCCAAAGTACTAGACTTAACAACGCAAATGATGGGAGATGAACGGGAGTTACAATGACAGCAGAGCCAAACACTTCTTGGTAGAAGAAGACAGCAAAGCAAGGGGCAAGCAACAGAAATTGCAGCTTGGGAGGCTCAGATTAAACTTTAAGAAAAAAAAATGTTAACCAGAAGGTTAGTGTTGGCAATAGTCCCACTTTGAGCAGGAAGCTGGACTAGACACATCCAGATTTTCCTTCCAATCGGCATTTCTATGGTTCCATGAACTGTATTAAAAAGTGTGTGCCAGGTACCACATCTTGAAAAAAACCAGAACACTGAGATGATAATCCAGGTGGATTAGGAAGGTTTAGCTACAGATATTAATTAGTAAAACAAGACATAACTGTGTTTTTATCCAGGTCACCAACATATGCCCATTTGTGAAAATATTCATGGGATTTCTCCAATAAAAATTTTACAGGATTGAGCTATAGCAATTTACACTATACGACTCCCCCCTGGAATTTCTAAAGTTTATTTTTTCTTTGAGAAGTGTTACAAGGTTAAGAAGTGTTAGGCAGCTGTTAGGAATGACTATCTGTATCAGCACCTTGGATTCCATTGTCTGGTTCCAGTAGTCAGCTCTCCCATTCTGTAGTGCAATAAATTGTGAGTTTCTTTGATCAGGAAAGATCTTCCACTATAAAGGTGCCAAAAATATACCTGTATGTAATAATGTTCATTTGAGCCAGCAAGTTATCGTAGAAAAATAATTACAAGAAGTATTAATAAAAAGAATTTATTTTAGTATTCAACTGTAATGTAAAAAAAAAATTTATTTTTCATTCACTGTGTTCTCTACTAAAACAGAGTATGAAATATGTACTTGATCATAAATTTTAATTTATTAATTTTAAAACACTTGGAAACATTTCTAATGCTCCATTCATTGTCTTATATAATTCTACACACTGTTGCATCCTTTCTTTCAAAAGAGAGAATGACCTTGTACTTGTTGGTTGCAGGCTCAGACATTTTGAGACACTCCCAAAAGTTTCCTCCTTTACTTGCACTTCTGTCCGAAGATTTCTAAATGTAAATGTAGGTACTTTAAAGTGTGTCCTAATTGCTTAATGATGAACAACCGCAGATGACTTGACTTCTACTTACTTAGGTACTAATTATAGATGTCTAGCTGAAATACACCCAGCGTTTTGAGTTAGCATGGGAGGAGCTTGGATACTATTCTGGCAGGTGCTAGAATAAAACTTTAAGACAGATGAACAGGAATCATTCAGAGAACTAATGGCTGAAAAGGTTGACTGTAACTAGTCTTTGCTTTGGTTTTTCAGCTGTAAAATAGAGATAATAATATCTCTTAGGAAAGAAATAACCCTTTGAAGTGTTATGAAGATAGCCTGATTTTGCAGACCACTGTGAGTTTCTCGTCTGGAAGGTGTTATATATGGTGAGAACAAGTTATTGCTTGCTGTCTCCTATCGAAGACAGATGCATAGTTAATCATGCATCCCATGCTTTCATCTTGCAACCCAGATGCAGCAAATATATTTTTTACTTGCCTTCAGCTTAACAAGCAGAAATACTGGTTTCTTAATGAAGTATATGAGCCTGTGCCTAAATCCAGCTTTCACTACCAGACTGAAACACTGGTTCACAGCACCCTGATAGATGTATCTGGTTCTTTCATATTCATTGTGCATGCATATTTTTAAAAAGTCAGTGCACATTTTAAAAATGTCACTGCACATTTACGCATCAATGAACCTCATAGGTTTTTGTTTTTTCCATACTGATCCTGAAGAAAGAAATATTACTTTTGTAATATTTTTATTTTTGTGATGAGGAGAAATCAAGAATCTGTTTTAACTTACTTGCACTGTTTGGTAACTATTAACACCTGGTGCAGATGAAGAGCTAATAGCATAGTGGAGACAAAGCAAAGAAAAGGTACTCTCTCTAGTTAACTAAAATTAAAAAGTCTTAATCTTCCAACTGCCAACTCTTCATTTTCCCAAATTTACCAAGAAATATTTCAGTATATGCCAAAGACTCAAATATGTCCTCCTTCCATTTCTCTTATAAAAACTTAAAAAAAAAATCTGTTGCCTTCTTATTTCTTAATGCCAATTTCTTGGGAAGTTACATTGTGGTAGTACCTACACTCGGAAGAAACAGCACTAGATTTTTTTTTTTCCCTCACTGCCAGCTTTACATTGGGAGGCAGTTGGCCCATTCCCACTTGAGCCTGCTAGAGAACAACTTGAAAGGTTTTTTTAGGAGTAAGTATTTCAGCAACTGAAGGGCAAATTAACCATATACACTGTGATATTTTTTACTACATGATTTTCAAGAGGAAAGTGGAATGACAGAAGAATCACATACTCTTGCCAGAAACAAAGGAAAGGGTAAAATAAACTGTAGAAAATACACTGAAAACTCTTGCTTGTTTCATAGAAATAGGAAAGCAACATGAAACAAAATTGCTTAAGCCCTTGCTTAACTTCTGAAATCAAGATACCGTTCACATGTTAATAAAAAGGTGCCTGCTCCCTTAGAGTTAAGTATTTTTCTGGACCGGGACGGCAGTTCTCAGCACCAGGCAGCGTCACGTCCTTCCAAAACAGTCTCATGACCCCGGTCTATGAAGAAAATCCTAAGAAACACTTGATCAGATAAGAAGAATGTTTTCAAGCAATAATCATGCAAAGGTTTCCCAGATGGATGATTTTGTGCCATGAATAGAACACTGTGGGGCACTGTTTTTTACAAATAACTTTTTATCCTTTTTTTTTTTCACACAGTTGTCTTCTATTTCCTTGCAATGCTGGTGGTAGGAATTGCTGTAGGCCTCACAGGAAGCAACCGGCCAACTTGGAGTTTCATAAAACACAGCATACAGGCTTAAGCCTGCCCAGATACACTGTTAACCACAGAGCTGAGTACAGGACAGCTATGTTACCTACATTCAAGTGCTTTTTTACCAGTAAATTAAATCATAACATAATCTGATTTAGGATATACTAACACCACCATGCAATGTCCTCTTTGAGCTACCTCAGGTGCTGGAAGGAATACAAATGATGTTCATAAAGGGGTCCTCTCAGCTAATATAACCAGCTTCTCAGCTGCCTACCAATTAGCCTAGACAGAAAGCAATGTTAATGAGCCTCTTCTGCTCTCTGTATCTGAACTTCTTCAAATATCATGAAATAGCACGGAACTATTATAACCATGACCACAAACTGGTCTCTTGGATGCAGTCTGAGTCCCCTTGAAGGCAGTAAAAGTTTATTAATAATGTCAACGAAGAATTTAACCAAGAAGGAAGAGAAGGGAGCATTATAATCTTGTTTGGTCTTCTTCACTTTCTCCTTACCCAGAAATAACTCGAGTGAAAACAGTGAGAAAAGAATCAGACTTGTGTTTCGCGCATGAGTTCCAGCAGCCTCAGCAATACGAATTGGAAGCCACCCATCTAGCTGATGCACGAATACCACTAACCATATACTCAATAACGTATTTCCATTTTTTGCTGTCTTTTTGGATTATTTCAATGGCACAGCTCAAGGCAGCTGCGCTCAGTGCCTAAGGAGTTGCAGCTGTTCATCATGGATGTGTCAGGAAGGAGTGGGTTTGGAGCTTGTTTCCAGGGATCCTACTGTGTAGAAGACTGGCAAGGACTGTGGAAAAGGGAGGGTATTGAAAAGAATTTCTGTAAAGCTGTTTCCCATAGTTGTGGCTTCGGTCACATGTGGTGAATAGTTGAGGTGGTTTTTGGTTGGACAGCCTGGGCACTCTCACAGCAACTATCAGGCAGTCAGCATTTCGGAGCTGGTAACTAAATTGTTGAGGGCTTTGGTTTTCAGCCATTTTCCTTAATATATCTTATAAGGCCAGTCATGTACGGATGTTTGTAATGAAATAGCTCATTCTTTACATTTGCTCTTTCAGGTTGCCAGCATGTGAAGCCGGGTCAGGCTTTCAGTCAAACTCATAATTTTTTGGGAAACACTATTCAAAGACACACAGGGGTAAGTACAATAACCTACTGAAAGGAGACTTCCCAATTTATTTATCTTAAGAGAGGCAGAGAAGGTTCTTTTCTGATCCCAAATAAGCAGATGTCTTTGCTTTAATTATATCACTGTAAAGAAGGCCTGGTGTTTTTACTGCTGGCCTTTTAAGATCTCAAAAGCAACATTCTTTGTAACACTAGGCAGTTACCATGGTGCAGTGGACTTTTTAGCCCATAGCTGGAGAATTTAGCTAGCCGGAGAATGATGTAGATATATCGTGACAGAAAACTTGTCGCATAGGATTTGTACAGCAATCTACTGGGCACTTGTGTAAATATAAATTACTTTTATTTGATTAAAGTTCCACTCTGGTCTTCTGTGGTTACCTGAAGCACATGAGCGATGAACTTATAAACAAATAAATAAATAATGCTACATTACAACGAATTTTCATCTCTGCTGGTAAGTGTAGAAGATATACATTGACAATTTTAATATGGATCAAATGCTTCACAGATTATGGAATCTTTTCCCATATGGTGCCCACACAGTACAGTTTTATGGGTCTAGTTCTCCAGCTGCATCAGTTTATAGGAGGTGTATATGCCCACAATGCCTGTCTCTTGGTGCTGAACATATTTCATATCCCACCTCCAACCACTGTAGCAAAGGTAAACAAAACAAGATTTAGAACGTAGAAGAAGATGAAGGAATCCGGCAGCCTTCGTGTCAACTCAACCCAGAAAATAGAAAGGAAGTGATATGCTGCAACAGGAACCTCATGGAAATTCCTGGCAGTTTTGCCATTCTCCCACAGATTTTACAAACGTTTTGGATAATCCTTCGTGTCATAATGACAGGGACTGTACACATGAATGCAGATGATGTCTAACAAATATGTTTTCTCTCCCCGTGTGTGTATACACACACACACACATATAAAATTATAATCATCTCTTAAATAGAAATTTTATTACAAGCCATATCCTAAGGAGCTTCATGATCCATAAAATGTGACAACAAAGTAAATAGGTACCATGTGTTCAACACAATCATGGAAGAGGCATTTACAGGCACTCAGAGATCACAGTGGTATACCTTCATGGATTCAGGTTATACCACGCATGAAGAAACTTTAGGTTCATTGGAACAGCATACACATGTTCAATGTTTATTTCATGTGTAAGTACCACATGTGCCAAGACCATAATGTGATTTAGGTATGGTTTTATCTAACGCCTACATGGTCACGAGGCTGAAATGTGGTAGTTTCTATGTGACTAGGCACGGAAATCATGGAACATATTCATGAAGAAAAGCCCCATGGTAGGAAGGTAATTCTTGAGGCTGGCCTCAAGCTAGCAAATCCAGCACCTAACATCTGTAACTTAAAGAAGATCAATTCAAGATTTTTCTTTCTTTTGTCCTAATGACTAAAACTTAATGAACTTCAGAGAACTGAATAATTGTCTGAGAATTTACTAATTTTATCCCTTTGGTCGCCAATCCTCAGCATTTAATCTTATGACTTCTGTGAGCCTTCTAACCTGGAATTGCGTTTTCAGCTCTGAGTGAAATTTTCACACAATCATTTCCCATCATCCTCTGAGATGTCATATTGCCAAAAGTCTGCTTTATTTGGTAAAAAAACATAAGGTAAATCATGGGATTCATGGCACATGTGACTGCCATGAAGAAAATCCATTTTGCCTTAAGATTCCAAATGTTCGACTGCTAGTAGCCTGGTGATAATTTAGTTTCTATCCACAACTTTCAGGAATTTATGTTTTTAATTTAATACCTGATACAGAATTTTGTCTGATACATAACATAGTATCTTTTAATCATAATATTTTCTTTATTTTGAAAGTAACTTTTTTTTTTTTTTTTAAATTTGAAGTCTACCATTTTAAATATGCTATGTTTACAGGATACAACATAGTTATGGTGGTAACATGAACTTAAATAACCAGGTTTGACATAATCTGATTTCATGATGGTTGGCTATCCACAATCTGCCCTATGAAGAATGATGCACACTTTTTTATATGTTGTGATGTGAAATAAACAAAACTATTATAATTTCCTAGTTGGCTGGAAACTAGTCTTTATGAATATACCAACAAAAATATAATAGGGAAAAAAAACCAACCCCCCAAACAAACAAACAATACACCAAACTCTGCTTAAAAGATTATAACCTCTGTCAATGGATGTCCACATTATATTTTCAGGTCTTATCTGTCTCTTAGAAATTGCAAGTTATTACTAATTCTTAGTGCTAAGGAGTCAGGTAATTCCTACAGAATTTTCCCAAATCTTCTTGTGTGCAAAACTTGATTTTACTGAAGGTATGTGATCTGAAAGAAAGAGATTGAGAGGATAATAAACTGCAGCTGAAGCTAAATCATATATTGACATCTATGGAACTATATGAATGTAAATCAAAGAAAGAAGAATAGGAGACATGGAAATGTTTATGCTTTATAGCTGGAAAATGGCAGCTGAAAGAGATAAGATTAAAAGAATTCAGAACTGGATGATTAGCGGTAGGAAAAGAAAACTTTAAGCATCCAATTTATGCTGTCTATGTAAGGTTGCACATCAATGCAAGGTTACATTGCACATCAAAACCCAGGCTAAGCTCAAAACACAAGCTACAGATCTCCAGCTTTGAGCTGGCGTGCTGTTCAGACATCCATTCTCATTACCCATGAAGGTATCTAAATAACATTTTTGTCAGAGTCATGTAACCTTGCCATGAAAAATACTGTAATCTTTCTTTAAGGAATTTTAGTCCTTTGTTATGCTGACTGCATGTAAGTGGTTATAAAATATTTTAAGTCATTAAGTTCATCTGCCTGGAATTCAAATTTTGTTTCTAAATATTTTAATTAAAATCCAAGAGAGAAGGTGAAATGGCTTTGGCTTTAGGCCTACTTAATAAACTGGTAGAACTCTTACACTGTACACATTGCAAAGCTAATAATTTTTTCTTTTATATTTATTATTTCACAGAAAATATGTATTTTTCTTTAAATGGCAATTTCTCTCCAAAATATTTATTCTGGGAAAAAATATTGGGGATTGCATTAAAAAAAAAAAAATTAGTTCTTTTTAGAAAACAAAATGGAGACTTTCAGATTATCATTGTACTTTTTCAGTAAAACCAGACAGTTTTGCTAATTCAGATGCATGTTTGTATTTATTGAAACTGAAATTACTGGGAAAATTCTTCTTTTTGAAGAATTTTAGTTTGAAAAAGTAATTTTTTTTTTTTAATTTTTGTTTCTGCTTCTGGATCTCAACATTATTTTTTGCAATAAGACTTTACAATTTGTATACTAACACAGAAATTAGAACATTATTTTCACGGACATTGTTTGGCCAAAACTGATGAAAGAATTACTGGATAGTGTGGTGGAAATATAGAGAAGAAAAAGGAGAAGATGATAAGGAAAATCAATTAATAAAAGTGATAGAAGAGACTACAAAAGCAGAAAAAGAAATTTTTAATTTCCTGAGGAAAAAACCTAATGATAGCAATGCATTGTTGATTTGGGTTATGGTTTCTTTATACAAGTGCAATGGAAATGGGTGAAGTACAAATTCTGCACAAGATTTTTGGAAGAAGTTTACAAAATCATTAACCATGCACTAGCAACTCACCAATAACGAATGAGCCCAGGACCATAAATACAACTTTTGTGTTGAATTATTTGACTAGTTAGATTCAATAAATCTTTAAATCAGACCTTCCTTCTGAGATATCTTTTATTGTGTGCTTTCACATTCATGTAGCTTTATTGATTGTATCTTCTTCACTGCCATATGTTAAATTGCAAGCAATAAAATTGAAACATTAAATCACATTCCTTTCCTTTCATGTGTCACTTACCTATTGGGAACATATGTTACACTGGCACAATAAAACTTGCCCTGAAGGCCTAGTCTGTGTACACGATGCTGTGAAAATGGAGGCATATAAAAATGTCCCTGTGTCCTAACTGAAGATTAAGCTTCAATAAAATATTATTATAAATATTTAAAACATAAAATATGACTTGTAATGATGTAATAACAAATTCTCTGGAGTCTATGGCCATAAAAGGAACGCAGGAGGATATCTGCAGTGTATGTCTTCCAGCAGAGTTTACCACTTCACCTATGATGCCGGCCACAATATTTTCCTGAAAGAGTTTAACTCAGACACTCTTTCTACGCAGTTGACTTTCTTGCCAAAGTAACCTATCATTAGTTTATTCTTTATATAACACAGTTTTTTGCTATTCATCTGAGACAACTGAGAAGTATACAAAGAAAATTAATATTAATTTCATTGCATTTCAAAATCAATTTAACAGGAAGGAAAATTAAGTATTCTACACAGTAGTGAATGAAACACCTTGGGTTTAGTTTGAGTTATACCTCTGTACTTTTGATTAGATGAGAAACTGGTTTCAGCTTGGTTTTCTCTTTTGGAAAGGCATAACCTTTTATGACTGTCATTTTTATTTTTGCAAGGACCCAGTTCTGACCCGTTACAACTGCAGAACCACAAGTCTGGAGTACATCTTCCAGAACATTGAATCATACCTGATACTAATTAATTGAGATTAGGATATGAAATATTCACTTATGCCTTTGTTAGAACCAGACTGATCGGTTCTCTCTGAGAGACAGGCTGTTGAACTACATAAACAGTTCTGATCCAGTCATTCCTTAAAACTCCTACCTTTATAAAGAACTAGTGTAGATAATGAGATAAAAATGCCAGGTTTTAGTCAAAGTTTTGTTCCTTACTCAAAAACACCAGACAGATGATCCTCATACTAAAGTCCCTAAACTTTGATTATAAACTTATACTATACAATGTACAAATTTACTAAAAGAAAGTGAAACGTTCCGAATTTTTTTTTTAGCAGCAAGCATAGTTCAGAAAATTTTGTTCATCTTATTTCTTCCCTCTTGATTTGGCATTGGCAGAGATTGTTCAGTAGCAAGCAGAAGCATTGCACAGCAGTTTGAAGAAAGTGAAGAAAAATATTTTTTATAGTTGAATGTTAAGTTAGTTCAAACCAAAGAGTATATAATTGTCAAAACCACACTGGAACTAACTCACCTATTCTTCCTAAAAGTGCCATGGGGTCTTCATTTCACAACTGGTCCGTGGGACATTAGAGTTTATTGTTTGTTTCATTGCAAAAGACTGTGAAATACTGAGATTGAAAGTATCTTTAGTTTCATTTCCAAAAGAAAGAACAAAGTTTAACTGATATTTGCTAAAGCATGAGTCCAACAAAACAGCTGGAGTTTAAATGAAAAGGACTTCTATGTCCATTATAAAAATGAATTTTCTGTGTTGTCTGGGAGAGATGCTAGGTTCCTTCGTCTGCTCCAGGATAATAGCACTACAGTCTAACTATACTTATCTATCTCATCCAATTCTTTTTCTTCTGACTATAGTCCTTGCAAATGAGTTTTTCACTAAAAAATCAAAACAATGTCTAACTTAATGAGCATTATGAAACATTGAGAAAAGCTGTCAGTTCATCCGACCCTTATTATTTCATCATGAAAAGTCTGATCCTGAGACATTATCCATTGCTTTTTATTCTCAGGCCCAGGAGGGAGCAAATCAATTGCAAATGCAAAATTTGTCAAAGGCTTTGGGCCCAACCCTTGAAAAAGAAGTACAGCCCATGCTAAATGGCTGTGCTCCATAAAAACTACAATGGGGGTAGTGGGAAGGAGTCTTCAATCCTGGCCAGAAAAACTGCTTATGCAGCTGGGTCACAGACGCTAATTTAGAGGAAGGGGCACAGAAGTGATTGCAGGCATTTTCCTTCAAAAGATTTGATCCAATATATCTGTGCAGCGTTTTGATACGTGACATACATTCATGGAATAAAAATAACAATACCAAACAGGGAACATGTAAGAATCTTATACAACATATAAGGAGTCCTCTTATAGCTGTTGTTGCCCTCTTTGTGCCACCAGCTTGCAGGTCTTCAATGAATGCATCAGTCCCATAGATATGTAACTTAGGGTAGGGTATACGTCTTCAAATTTTAGACATCTGAGGTTTGATATTTAAGTCTGAGCTAGTTACCCTTCCTCTACAACAAAGCAAGATCTTTCAGAGACATAGATGCCTATTTTAGAAAAAGGCAAATCAGTGTTTGGATGTACCTACTTCTTTTTGTTAGTATAAAGGGAATTTAGGTGATTTGATCAGAAATTAACTTCTCTTAGACTCTTAAAATCCTATTCTTACTTCTCATTTATTGTCCTTATAGAGTTCAATTCTACAAACCTCAATCACTCTAAAAGCATCAATCATTCTTAAAGCATTCCCTTCCTAGGCAACTAGTACCACTGTCTGGAAGGGGTTAACCGGGCTGTCAGGTGCTACTCAGTGAATAAGCATGGTGGAATCTGGCTCTCTGCCCAAGCATGTTGAATGAGGTTGGCTAAGAATGCTTGATTTACTGTGAACAAATAGTTAAAGCAAAATTCAAACCAGATAAATGAATCATTCATGTAACCATCACCCACTACTACCACCCCCTGCTACTATGACATTATGAATACAGAATATCATTAGGGAACTAGAATTGTGAAGCTTAACTGTATTGCGAATTCTGTGCCTGGCTACACAGGATTATCTCAGTTCTGTGACTATAGTTCCACAGGGTGCACTCTTGTAGAATCATGGCATCATAGAATTGTTTAGGTTGGAAAAGGCCTTTAAGATCATCGAGTCCAACCATTAACCTAGCACTGCCAAGTCCATCACTAAACCATGTCCCTAAGCACCACATCTACATGTCTTTTAAATACCTCCAGGGATGGCGACTCAACCACTTCCCTGGGCAGCCTCTTCCAGTGCTTGACAACCCTTTCAGTGAAGAAATTTTTCCTAATATTCAATCTAAACTTCCCCTGGCACAACTCAAGGCCATTTCCTCTCATCCTATTCTTTGTTACTTGGGAGAAGAGACTGACACCCACCTCTCTACAACCTCCTTTCAGGTAGTTGTAGAGAGTGATAAGGTCTCCCCTCAGCCTCCGCTTCTCCAGGCTAAACAACCCCAGTTCCCTCAGCCGCTCCTCATCAGACTTGTTCTCCAGACCCTTCACCAGCTTCGTTGCCCTTCTCTGGACACGCTCCAGCACCTCAATGTCTCTCTTGTAGTGAGGGGCCCAAAACTGAACACAGTATTCGAGGTGCAGCCTCACCAGTTCCGAGTACAGGGGGACAACCGCTAGTCCTGCTGGGCACACTATTTCTGATACAAGCCAGGATGCTGTTGGCCTTCTTGGCCACCTGGGCACACTGCTGGCCAGCTATCGGCCAACACTCCCAGGTCCTTTTCCTCCGGGCAGCTTTCCAGCCACTCTTCCCCAAGCCTGTAGCGTTGCATGGGGTTGTTGTGACCCAAGTGCAGGACCCAGCACTTGGCTTTGTTGAACCTCACACAATTGGCCTCAGCCCATTGGTCCAGCCTGTCCGGATCCCCCTGTAGATCCTTCCTACCCTCAAGCAGATCAATACTCCCACCCAATTTGGTGTTGTCTGCAAATTTACTGAGGGTGCACTCGATCCCCTCGTCCAGACCATTGATAAAGATATTAAACAGGTATTACATAGGTATTACTGTAGAACCATTAAAAAAAATTATGTCTTTGTATTGCTTAGGGTGAAAACATAGCATGGTGAAAGACAACATTTCTGATACAAGTATAATGTCTTCTCATCTGTGGCTTTGTGTATAGAAAAAAAAAAGTGTATGGTTGCATTTAAATCATAGTTAGGTAGGTAAGCCTGGTCTACCATCAAAAAAGCGGAGTAAACTGGTCTGCACTGAGATTCCTACTGTTACATCTAAGCTATCTTTAACCAGGGGAGTTCACCTAAGTTATGTTGGATGTCTTTATACCTACACACACAGAGTTACATACATAAATAACACGTATACACATGCCTACACAGCCTACAGTTATTCTTGCACAAAAGCTATGTCAGAGCTATGACAATAAGAGCCTCTGACATTTTGAAAGTACTTGGGGTTGGTTAATGCTTTGAGGTAGATCTGCAGAGACAGTTCCTTTGCAGTGAACTCACCAAAGGAGTCTGAAAAACTTTTAACCTGAAGAAAGCCAGATTTAATTAGAATACACATTAGGACAAGTCCATAAAAACGGCTCACCATAACTCAGTCAAACACAATAGAAAAGAAAAGGGTTTATATACAACTCTCTACTGTGTCTCTGCAGGGATGCTCTTAGCTTCTAGCCAGCTCAGTAGCTTTGAGTTGCAGCAAAATTGGCACAGCTCTTTGTGGCCCTGGGGAGGTTTGTTTCCTCATTTCTGATGCCTGGTTGTCTCTGCTGCTCCTCTCAGCAAGCTCTCCCACTCAGTTGTGCTGGACTTTTCTGTGATTTTTTACTCTTTGCTGACCAACTTGCAGTCTCTGAAAGCTTGTCTCCTCTATATGAACTAAATAATTTCCAAGGAAGGAACAGTTTTTCTACCCAGGCAGCTTCACCTGACCCAGTCATTTTTTTTTAAGAGAACATAACACATGAGCAGAAATAAACAAAGAGTAGTTATATTAGTATATAGATAAAATAGTAATATTCTTTCCTTAGCAGTGATGCGATTTATTGATCCTAAGCAGGAAAGACAGGCTACAAGAAAGGTTTGCAGGACCCAGTGCAAGATCGAAAGTGCTCAAAGACTGACTAAATCAAATCTATGGCAAAGACTGGTTCACCTGTGCAGGATATTTTGTCTGCAAAGTTTGGCTAAAGGGCCTAAGTAGGAAACAGTGTCTTATAATTATCCAGCTTACAAAATGCGTCACACGAAGAGAGTTTTCTCAAAGAAGCCCAACAGAAGAAACCTAATAACCAAGACTTTCTGTGCTGAGAAGTCACTTCAGATGAGACAAGAATCACTAAATCTGGGATAGCTCTGAATTACTTTTATTTTTTAGGGAACTGGCATGAACCCAGGAGGAGCTTTAGTCCACCCAGATTTCAGAGTCTGGAAAAATCCAAACTGTAGGTCTCAACCTCTCTTCCTTACAAGAAGGAATTCTGGGTTTTGGTCATTTTGTTTCATTTTGTTTTGTTTTAAACTGGAAGAATAGTAGTGGTGATACGTACTCCTGTGCTTCCAGTGGATTTAGTAATATTTTTTTACTAAGTGTAAGAGATGTCAATGCTCCTGAAAGTAGGCTGCACAACAAATTTGAATCCTAAGCCACTGGCTGCTTGAGCTGGGCAGCTTGGGGCAGAGCAGTAGGCATATAGGGAAGTGTTCTGTTCAAACAAGGAAAGCTGCAATACATATTTATAGCTAGAGAATTAATAGCAAAGCCCAGACTTTTCTATCCAACTTGAAGTGATATTTGATGACAGAGTTTCTAAAATGTGTTTTCTAATTACTCCTAACAAGTCACTGAAAGCCAATTAGGTGAATGCGAATTAGATTCCTTGAAATAAAGACAAATCATTGCATAATAAAGATCTATGCAACATGCATTTTGATGAGAGAAAAGTGCAATACCTAAGATAAATAACTTTTTCATCTTTTCTTCCTAATCCTTGCAACCAATCAACACTTGAACAGAGCAAATTTCTTGAAAATCTCTTGTCCCCTAGCAATACTTACTGCTGCTGAGTTTAGCACTCCTTGTTTGTAGTTGCAGATATGGCTCCTCCTTTGTTAGTTTAGTAAAAGTACAGAACAGTTTGACAAGTCACATTTTCAAAAAAAAACCCCAAACCCTTCCAATATGAAGCTATAAGGAAACTATTAGACAATATTTCATGACAAACATCATATGAACAACCATTTTTAGCTTGACTAAAGTAAAAATTTCTGACATTTAACTAATTGCTATTTATATCATTTCTTGACTAGAAAAATAACTACATGAACTTTTTTGACAACACTCAACTTTTCTGCAGAAACAGCAGTCTTTTCTGTTTTAGTTATGGCATTGGTAAGAACAATTCAGTTTTTGCTCCACAGTTTACAGTTCGAAGAATATTAGTGTGTGTGTTGCATTTGCCTATTTGAGTCTCTGTCACAGGTAACAAAGGGAGCCAACCATTGAGACAGTTAAAGTGTTAAAAGTAAAGTGTGATAAAATATATTTTAAATATCTGTAAACCTACTCCTAGAATGGTATAACGAAAGTGGATTGAGACATGCTAAGATGAAAACCATTTCTTTTTTCTGCAGTTTTGTTTTCCCAAAACCCTCCATTTTTTTATGTAAAACTACTCTCTAACTCTGTCCTTCTTTTCTCAAAGGTGCCTAGAGTTTCCTGAGAGAAAAAAAAAACCCAAACCAAACTCAAAATAAATCAGCCCACTTCCTTCATATCTTTTTTTCACACTTACCATGTAGCTCAGGTTTTTTTGTAGTAGGGCCAAGGTATGAAATTTGCCTTTTGTCTTCTTTCACCCAGTCAGCAAAGCAAACCATCCTAGGGAATGCTCCAGGAGACTAAACCTCCACTTCTCAAAAAGTAAATCTGTTTAATATTAATAGTCTACAATTGCCAGCACCCACCCTTGTAGGAGGGTGATGAAACCGCTTTTCCCGTCTAACATTCCAACATGCTGTCTCAGAAATGTAATACCTAAATCCCATTTAGAGAGATATTTCCAAGTACCCCCACATTCACACTATTTTCCTGGGGGCTAAATTTATTTTTAAGATCTGTGCATATTTGCTTGTCCAAGAAAAGGACACCAAATGCCATGCCTATCAATTACTAAATACATATATATGATCCATTTGGAAAATATTGCAAAAATTTGAAACTGTAAATATCTTTGCAAGCTGCAGAAAAATCAGATCGATATGCTTAAAGGTGCTATGAATACATGAGTGCCAGATGCATTGGGCTACAGAAAGCACCATTCCTTTTTGTTATTTAATACTTAGAGTCCACATGGCAGGCTAGTGGTAAAAACAAATCTGTTCACTAGGGCCGTTAACAAACTGATGAGCAGTGTAACCTTTTACTGAGATAAAAGTAAAGAAAACAAGGACATGTGAGTGTTTAATATGATCAAACTAATGGCAGCACAACTTTAAATTTATATAAGCTCTTAACCACCTGGTTTTCACAACATAGAGCTCAGGGCAGAATTATTGTTCTGATTCTCCTGTAACACTGCCATGATAGAGGGTAGGTTTTCCAAAACAAATATAATCAAAACAATCCTAGGCAGTTGTGTATACCCAAAACACTCTGCAGAACGAGGCACAGATGTGAACAAATGGCTCAGTTGTGCACTTTATAACCCTTCAGGTTATTTTCTGCTGATTTTAAGGAGGAGAAGTAACAAACAATATTTCTTTACACAGTTCAGAAAATATTCAATACCAGCCATCATTATCTCAAACTAGTAGACCTGCTCTTGTATTTCAAATCAGATGGATGTTATCTATTCTAGTTTGATTGCTGTATTTTACGTGCTTATATGTGGTCCAAGTTGTGATTATGGCCTGTGGGCATTCTTGCAATATGAATTGATTGATTGTATAGGTCTTTAGTTATAATAATAATAAATGTGTAAGGCAAGCTAAAGTCAAGAGGATAAGTGCAATAATTAGCACAACGGTTCCATGAAAAGTATAATTGCAATACTGAGAAGTAGAGAATACCTGGGAGAATGAGACTATTAATTGAAATAATTTTCCTCTTCACAAGTAAATTTGAAGACTTATTTGTCCACGACTTAGTGATCAGCATCTGGGATCATCGTGAGGAGATTATTCTTTTGCTCTAAGCCTTGGATTCATCTCATCAAAATGTAGCTGTCTACAAACCAGGTACCTAGGTTTAGCTAGACATCTACAGTCTCAGTGTGCCTAATGCAAAAAGGTAGGGTCATTTTCCCCTCTCTTTTAGGACTGAATAAACTCTACCTACGAAAGAGTTGGTAAGAAAAAAATAGTATTCTCCAGTATGAATTATCAGGATGAGTTTATTTATAGCAATCATCAGTTTAGTGTTTCAGTATTGCTAGTTCATATTATATCAAGAGTATCATCTGATGCACTTTTTTGGATTTTAGCTACTCAGATTCTTTGCGTTATCAAAGAAAACTTTGGGATGCAAAGGATACAGGTTTGGGATATACCAGCATGGTGTTCTGAAGGCTTTCATTTAAGTGACTTATATTAGATTTCTATCAGAAATCAATAAATTTGCAGAATAATGTTCTGGACTTTATGACTGTATTTCCATTATTAATGATGAGTCACATTTTATTCTAACATAAACTGGCACACCTCCTTTGAAATCAATGAGTCTATGCCATTTTATTATAACCAGGATCAGAACCCATTGCACCAGCTTCTGCTTGTTGATATTATGTGAAAGAAAAGGGGTTTGGTTTTGAGTTACCCTCAGGATTGAACCAAATAGTCTGGCAATTTTGCATGCCAAAGCTGCAGGTTGTTGGTGTGTAGAACAAATGGACAGATGATACACAGAGGACCTGGAAACAGAAAGGAATCGTTGCCTGACCTATTTCACCCTCCACATGTGGTGCAAGTTTACTCAACAAAACCAGTTTGTTTCATTATGTATTTTTTTCTTTTCTTTTTGTTCTACTATCCGGAGATTTTATGGTTTATCTGGGATATAGCCATTTTGAAAATGTTGTTTTAGTTAATTTTTTTGATAAAATGCCCAGAAGCTTTTGCATTTTAGCATTTAAATTTAAGTTTCAGTCTTACAAACATTTACAAACATGCTCAATTCAGAGGTAGTCAGCCTAAAGTTTCTGAACTATGAATGTTTTGCAAGCATATGGTATGAACAGATGATATAGAACAGGATAATAGGAATTTGTAAGAGCACACTAGGATTATCATGGCTGAGTTCTAAAGTTATTCAGCTACTGAATCCAAGAAACTACTATAACTTGCTTTGCCCTATACAGTTACTCTACATAATTACTATAACTGGGGTTAATAACTCGCATTTTAAATACTAGGACTACATATTTACAGTTAGTGATGTTTCTTAAAATCTGTTCAGGTAATAAAGACTAAGAAAAATTCTTTGTTTGAAATTGTTGCTTCACTTAATTGTTTACCACTAATTTTAATGGAGTAAATAATACTTTCATGTTACGCAGACCTCAAGAAATGAAACATTTTTGTCCAAGGAATTCACTCTGCAAATTAAGTACTTTATATAAATTTTACGGAGGTGTCCTTAATTGGTCATATTAAAACTGATTTCCAAAGAATAAGAGAATAATTTTAGCCAGTTTTTCTTCTTTGGTAATTTTTGTGCCAAAGATGATTCAGAAAACAACATCTTTTTACACTGAAATACATGGAAAAGGAATACTATTAAAATGGGAGAAAATGTAGCATATAGAGGAAGATGGGAGAAAGCGTAAAAGTATTTTGGAAAAGACAGAAAAAATGCTAGGAAACAAAGGTGGAATAGAGCAGAATGAAATAAATCTTATGTCTGAGTACAGTCTGAGCACTGGAACTCGGTAAACTAAGAAACGAGTGTGACACCACAGGTATGAAAGAAGAAACAAATGAGGGAGTGAATAGGTTACTACTTTGTAAATCAAAAAGTGATTCCTATATTTCAGATAGGAAAAAGACTCTAGGAAGAAGCAAGCCAAAGGTGATCAAGCATGATCCAATTTTTCAGCAGGATTGCTGGAGAAATTACACTTAACTAGATTCCAAGACCAAAAGAGACCACTATCGTTATCCCGTTTAAACTCTCACATCATAAACCGGAGAACTGAGCCAATGATTTTGCAGCATGCACATAATTTTTGATTGAACCAGTACATATCTTTCAGCGAGATATCCTAAAAGACTCAACACACTGAAGATCTATACCTAGGTTGTTGAAGTCACTAATAAACCAGCTTATTAAGCTATTATACTGTTTTTCTTACAATTTCAGCCCTTGGATCTAGTTACATTTCCCACTGGATCAAAGACTCCTCTGCAATTTTAGCAATGTCACGGACCAGTAAGATTTGATGATGACTGGAGTGTAAAAGAAAATGCACCAGGACACTGAAAAAAGGACAGTGTGGAATAGCAGATTTAGGCAAATAGGAGGACTAGGAAAGAACTGAGAGGAAATATGTGATGTCAGTTTTGTGAAATAAATTCTCATCACAGGAGAAACATGGCAAAAGAAATCACATTTTTGCCAGATGCATGAAAAGCAAAACATATGGCTTGTTTGTCTCACATTTTTTGCATATTTCTTCTGTGTTGACAGACAGGTTTTGGAAGATGGAAAATGCCTCTCATTTCAGTGAAATGTCCATATACTTTTTATCATTATTATTACTATTTTGCCAGCTTGAAAAGGACTGTTCCAAATAGTTAAAAATTATTCCGAAGAAAACTAAAGCCAGGAATACGTTGGAAATATTCAAGAACAAGCCAGAAATGTTAATGAAGTCCTACAATTTTATAAAAGATATCATTTTGGGGGAGCCGCATTTTTTCCAAATTCCTGGGGAGGGGGTTTTAACAACGGAAGAAAATAGTACTTATATATCCATTTACTTGTCAGGATAGGGGAAAATCTGTTATTTCCCCATTCTTTTAACTACTTTTTACCTGTCACTGAAAAAGAAGTCCTATTCGTTTTGAAGACAGTGAGCAAAACAGATTCAAGGATGTAGATTCTTATTTTTTAACATATTTTCCATTTAAAAACTGAAAAGGAAAAAACAAACCCAAATTACTGACCTACCGTCCCATAAAATATCCAGAAATTAATAAAATTAATGCTGGTTAAAAAGCTAAGGTAAAATCCTGACCCACTTGTCCCACAGCAAAAGAAATTTCTAATTTTTCTGCACCCCTGAGTGTGACAGTGCCTAAAGGTAGATGCCTGGTCCTGGGAACAGACTTCGCAGATGGGCTCCCAAGTTTGTCCCAGTCACAAAAGGCAGTTGGGCAGCTGTGAATGGGCTCTGCAATACACAGTGTATTGGGCAATAAGACAGTGAGACGTAGTGAAGAGATTTGCCCTCTTTTAGGCCTGGAGTACGTCTGTCCCTTGAGTAGAAGCTTTTGGTCTTGTTTCGTAGATGCTAACCCTGCATCTGGATGTCCTGGGAACATGTCATCAGGACATCTAACTTGCTTCCAAGCTCAAAGTGGTACATCTATACAGCACCTCCCTTTGGACATAAAGCATAGATATGTAAGCCCATACCTATTTTATTCCAAGACCTTTCTTCTCAAGGAAATCTTGTTAGCAGCACAGAGCGCTTGGCTTACCTCTTCATTTTATCAGGGTCTGGGTACTGGAAGCAAGGAATGCAGATGCAATGCTTTCCACACAGAAATAGTTAAAGGGAGAATTATATTTATAAATATTAATTTCATGGTCCATTCTTTCTATTTTTTCTTTTTCCTAGCTTGTTTCTCCATCTTGTCATTTTTGAAACATAGATTTTTTTTTAGAGTTGTGTGAAACCGCAACTCTCAAAACTATGACAACACTTATGAGTAACTGCCACTGTGCTGATAGTTAAGCATCCAAGTTTAGCGCAACATGTCTTTGAAAATGATCCCAAAGTGATGACGCTAATGATTTTGATTATGAAGAGAAATGATAATTAGTAATTAATCTCCAACATATACGTTGGCAGTCAAAGTCAAAGAATTATTATGGATTAAAAATCAAATGAACTACCCAATTCGTGTAACAAGGACAGAATTAGGCTACACATCAGGAAGGTATTTAAACAAGCATCTAACTTAAGTAAAGAGATGCCCACTAAAATGCATTGTTTAAAAACAAGAATAAAGAGGAGTCAGTGAGATAAAATAGCAACCAATAGGACTATTCATGTTTATAAGTATTTAAATACCTTTGGGGTAACTAAGGGTATGTTTTGCATGCAGGAGTAACATAAAATTCAATTCATGGATATGCTTTCAGCCAAATATTTTAATGGTATGCAACAACTATAATAAGAATCTGTCTGAGAACAAGTTGTGTAAAAATTGAATAAGGGTCCTGAGATATGTGCCTTTGTACAATACCTTTATAAATCACTCCTGAAGAACTGAGGAGTCAGCGTCCTGCTATGCACAGCTGCTTGCCCAGAGAACTTCAAATAAAAAAAAAAATAAATATAGAAAAAAAACTAATGTGGAAAAACACTATACAGCTGAAAAATTAGACAAGCACAGTTTGTACTGGGTCATTACTCATATATTGGCAAGTCCTGATTATCAAGGGTGTCACCAGCTCAGAAGTCATTTGGCATTCTGATTTAGCCTGTAAATATGTAGTCACATGCTAAATAAAACATAAGATCCTTTAGCTATTTAGAAACTCCCGTGAATGTTTTGGAATTTCAGCATACGGAACAACTGGAGAAGCAAGCTCTTAACTAAGCCAGTTATAAACTACTCTGTTCTTACAAAACGGGTTATCTATATGCAATGGTCTATCTTGAGACAGTTGATCACACTTTGTTGAGCTGAGCCAAGAAAAATGCAGGTAAGATCCAGAAAGCTAAGCTAATGGCAACTGAAACAAAGTTAATTGGGTTGCAATAAAAGGTTAACATTGATAAAAATTTTTCCACAAGCAAAAGTGAGTCACGGAGCTTTGGTTAAAAATGAGGTCCATTTCAGAGAATGCCCAAGAGAAAACCTGCCCCATGGAAGTGGAGAGAAATGATACTTTTGGAGTAAGCAAAGGAGCTTTACAAATGGGGCAGATAATAGTACTATCCAAACAATTAAATACATTTTTGGAACTTAGGAATTTCTAGAATGTTGAACTGAAATCAATAAGGTTTACTCCAATGCACATACACAGAAGATGAGCAAGAAATGCTTAATCCATTCACAAAGCAAATGAATGAAGTTTTCACCATTTCTCCAGATGCATTAGATTAAAAGAAGATCAAGCTGAGAAGACTGTTTCAGACTGCTAAAAGCAAATACTGCATTAAAAGCAGATTAACACTGAAAGCACAATTGTTCTACACAGTTTTGCTAAAGGTTTTAATGTCACCTACTAGGGTGCAAAATACAGATGATGACTGGAAATGCTAGGTCAGAGACTAAAGGTGAATTCAAGGTGAGAAGTGTCTCAAAAATAGAAAGAAAGAAACACTGAGTATACCCAACCAGGAAATATATAAGATGAATTGGTATGATGGCATAGTTTATGCTTTTCCTTTAGGGGTAGTGTACTTATTAATAACTAGAAGATATCAATGCAAGATCTGCAATGAGAAGAGTGCTTTTCTTTTTTTTTTTTGCTGTGAGCAGAATTCAGCAATATTTATAGGGAAATACAAGGGTCTAGTTTATGTTTACTGTTAGACAGGCAGGGAATTGCATTCAAAGTTGAAAATGGGGAGAAAGTATTAGCATAGGTTCGTGACAGTCGGATAGCCAGAGAGAGGGGATAGGTTTTCTAGCATTTGCATTCTTTAAAAACTGTTCTAGATTAATAGGTTTCTATTGCCAAGGGTTTGACATTCCTAGGTATTTATTAGTTTTCCCTCAAATAGTTAGGGGATAGTTAAGAATTATTGAGATTTCATTTTACTGGCAATCCAAGACTTATTTCTAAAATATTGGAATGTACTCCACGTTTCAGGGAGAAATCACAAGAGCAGGAAATCTCACCGACAAAAAGTTTTTACGACAATAACTGAAACAATCTTTTAGACTGAGCAGGATTTGTAAAGGCTCTTACCTGCCTCTAGATAAAAGGCATGCTATGTCTCTAGGAATACAGGGAGGATGAAAATGAGGAATAATACTTAGAAACAAAGTAGTAGACAAACACCTACTTGCATTATTCATGAATGGTCATTTGACTCACAGGTCAGGCTTTTGTTCTCTATCCACTAATCATAATAGCTCAAATAACATCAGCACATTGCAATGGTAGACTAATATAGCAGTAAAAAGAAAGCATATTGGCACTTGACAATAGTTCGGAATAGTAAAGTGGCAAAGTGATATAGTAAGTGAGGTCAATGTCTAGTTAGGAGCTATAATTGTTTACGAGTCCGGAAAAGCTGGTTTTGATGTTTACACTCAAGATTCCTGGTGAGCAGAGATTTGGCCAGACTGGTGGAAAAAGTAATGTTTTTTTAAAAAGTTTGGCTTTTAGAATGGTTTCCAGCCCTTATATTTTTGGTCACTGAGGATGAATGGCCACTAGGACCGCAGAGCAGTCCTTGGGGCTTATGATTTAGGCATTACTAAGACAATTAGTCAGGGAGATGCCGATCCAGTGCAAGTGATTTTAGGCTGTGGGCTTTTTATTTCGAAGGGTCCTCAAATACAGTTTTTCTGGGCAGCCATTTAGTCAGGTTCATTAGAAACACATACCTATTCCTCCCCTTTTTCCACTTGGTTACAATATTATTTGCTTTAAGAAGTCCAAAAAAGACTGTAACTATAATGCTGATTATTTCTGTCACCTGTGGCTCAGCAGATGGGCTTAAGCAGTACATGAATGTGTATTTGGAGCCCAGACAAAACCTCAGTGGAACCAAAACTAGACTTTCAAGAGTCCATTCCCTGTTTATGTAATATTTCCTAATATTTCACATGCAATTACATTTAGTGTCTGGTTGCCCTCTAACTTACCTGCCTCCGCTTTGTGGCGTCCCTAGTCAATAATCTAAACATAAAAAAAGAAGAAATCTTTTTATCTCTGTCTATTTTATGGATTTTAGGAGCTGAATCAAAGTGAATTTACCAATGGGTCAGACAGGGATGTACAAAGATGAAAATAGATTTCAGACCTGTTATTTAATTCAGGAAGCATCTGTGGGTGGTGCAAATTAAACAGTATCATCTACCCTGAGTTTTACCGGACTTGAGATTCCTTTTCCTCTTCTGTAAGGAAAACAAAGTTTCAGCATTCATGACTAGTCTAAACTGAGGCTTTGTTTTTAGAAAGAGGTGACCATAAAAATCAAAATTTATTATCACATCCATATTTTCACCAAAGATGAGGGGTTTTAGACATGTAGTTACACTGCTCATAACAGAATTTGAGTTTGTCATAAAGTTCTTGCACGGATCCAGGTGATTGCTTTGCTGAAGTATGAGGACATCCAGGTCCATTCCTCATTCCAACAAATGGGAAATAATGACATTGTCTTGTTTTTCCTCAACTCCATATAATTTAGCTGCAGTTCCCTTTGCAAGAACAAATTGTTTAAATCAAATTATGGTGTGTATACCAATAGCAGTGGTAAAGCTACTTCAAAGTATGCACAGAAAAATATCTGGCCTACTGCCTTTTCCCCAGAGAAGATGGGGAACAGCTGTTTGGCCAGGGAACTCTGTCCGCTCAGCTAAGTGAAAGATGTATGGCCCACTTCAGAGGTGGCAGATGGTGCAAGTCAGTTCTTACTCTGTGGTGGCATTCTCTATTCAGGAAGTGCAGATATATGGAATCACACCTTTTTGGATATCTTTTTACATCAAAATATGCCTCCAGTTTTCAGTAATCTGTAGTTTAGGTAGAAATATTTCTGCAGTCACCATGGCCTAGTGGGAGCCTATAGACATGGTTGGTTAAGATTCCTTTCTAACTTATTTTTGAGGTAGTTATCTCTAGTCATCTGTTATGGTCAAAAAGGAGAAGTAGAAACTTGTAAAGTGCAAGTCATCTTTTGGTAACTAAATTATTTAAAATATGTCATACAAATCACTCTCTAGAAGTGTTTAGGTTTTTTGTCAGTCTACAAAAAGAGTCTTGAGACTAGGTAATATGTGTGTGTCCACATTGCAAACATTTTAAGTTAGGTCGGATGAATCCCAATATTTGTGCAGAAAATGCTCACAGTGGCTTAAAATAATCTGACAAGACTGGAAATAAGATACATTAAAGATTATTAGAATTATTCTTTCAAAAGCTTACACAAAATAGTCATAGAAAGCCTAAGTCTGAAAGTTTAGAGAATCCAGATATTACAAGTGTGCATGTATGTATGAGTGTGTACATTCAAATGCCAACTCTTCTTTTTTATGGTCGAAAGTTCTTTACATGGGGGCAAATGTTAGTATGCTGCTTTAAGTCAACATCCAGTATGTGACATTGGCCAGGGGCACATATTTAGAAACAGGCATATGAAGCTTTCTGGTAGACAATCATACAGAAATTTTCAATGGGAAATTCCTCCGTATCCTCTACCAGATAGTGGTGAGTTGATGACCTGTACGATAAGGGATCTTATCGTAGGAAAAGGACTAAGTAGATGAGAATCTCACTTAGCTGAGAAGGTTCACAATAATTTCTGCTGGAGTTCTTATCAATTCAATGCTCAGAGGAGAATAAAACCTAAAAAATAAACTACTAGACTACTTGCCTATGTTTTTGTCTTGCAGTTCTTTTATTAATTCTTCCATGCAAACACACATACCAATACTCAGGCTTTGTACTGCCATGCTGGTGTGTTAAGATTACTATAGGACTTATTTAAATGAATAAAATATTTGGTTGAAAAAGTGGTTGGGTGTTGGGAGCAGTGACATTATTAATTAGCATTTGCTTTCTTTGATTGGAAGAAATGCAGAGTTCATAGCCTTTAGCTTGGGTGAGGTGACAGTATTACAAACAAGTTAGGGAGAAAGGCTTAACTGTACTCTACATAAAGAATAAAGTTGGTAAACAAATCCCACTTGGATAACAAGCAGACTACAGAGTTTTGGCAGCCTTGCTTTTGTATTATTTTTGCCTTGTGTTGTTTTTTTAATTAAATGAAGCAAGGCAGAGCATTCAGAGCATGACTCAAGCTATTGCTAAAAGTACTGAATTAGATTAGTTTGGCATTTAAGTCCCGGCAATTTTGACTCAAATGCTTGGACTGTAAAGAAGGAAAGCCTTGAGGAATGAGGCTGAGGTCATTGCTTCTGAAAAGTCAAGTCCACATACTAAACATTAATACAGAAGATTCTTGTTAATGCTGTTTGTGTCATCCATATGTCCTGGTTATGCAGTATGTCTTAGCAAAACAATTTATTAGATGTTTCTGCACATAATTTGGGAGGGGACAGGAGAAAGGGAATTAAAGCTGTAGGAAATTACAAGACATTATACATGAGGTGTGTGTAGGGCAAAGGCACTGTGTGAGTCTAAATCCTTTGCGTTTTTTCATGGTACCAAGTGTCCTTGTCCAGAATGTGTTAAATCCACTGTGAGTGAGTGAATGGCTGCATGATGTTTAACTGCCTGCCAGGTTAAAACACGTCACTCCTTTTTGCAATCCAACGTGAGGAACAAAGGGTTCGAGATAATGACAGATTTGATTGCAATGTGTTAGATCGAATTTATAGCTGTTATTGCTGTTTAGCTATTAACTGACAGGCTCTTGTGCTTGCCATGGAGCTTGCTTGCCTTACTGTATATTAGAGTCTAGTGCTCGTTAGTGACTGCTTTATGCTTTTGCTGCTTGTTGTACTGCTGTACTGCTGATCATCTGACTGCTGTGCCTGGGAACGTTTTGCTAACAGCAATGGCCACGTGCCTGGGCTGGCAGATGGCCAGGGCATCGCTCCTGTTTCTGTGCTGCTGGACTGGACGGGCTGGAACTCCAGTGTGAACTCGAGTCGAAGGGACTGTGACCTATGGATGAGTCCACGTGGGAGCAGGACATCCCTAAGCATCTGTGGCCGGGGATAAGTCCATGGCAGAGCAGGTACATCTCAAAGTGTCTGTGGCTGTGGTTATGTCTGTGCTGCAGCAGGTATACCTCTGAAGGGACTGTGGCCCAAGGATAAGTCCATGCTGGAGAAGGTACACCTCAAAGCATCTGTGACTGTGCATGAGGATATGCTGGAGCACCTCAGAGCGTGTGGCCATGGATAAGCCCATGACACAGCAGGTACACCCCTGGAGGGACTGCAGCCACGGGTAAGGCCATGTTGGAGCAGGTTTACTTCTGAAGGGACTGTGGCTGTGGGTAAGGCCACGCTGGAGCAGGTATATCTCTGAAGGCATTGTGACCCATGGAGAAGGCCACACTGGAACAGGTGCACCTCAAAGCGACTGTGGCTGTGGATAAGTCTATGCTGCAGCAGGTATATCCCTGGAGAGACTGTGGCTCATAGATAAGGCTCCACTTGGAGCAGGTACAACCTTAAGGGATTGCAGTCTGTGGATAAGTCCAAGCCAGAACAGGGGCAAGGGGAGGAGTTAATTGCAATGTTAAACCCAATGGTCTGGTCCAAAGGGACCAGGGGTGGAGATTGTAATAGAAATACCTTTAAATTGTTGTAACCCATGATTTGAGTTGCATGTTATGGGAATTACTATACCAGGAATCACCTGAACCAATGGAGGACAAGCCTTACAAGAAGCAGGGCAAGTGCAGCAGTGACCTGACCTGAGCTGGCTTTGGTACCCAATAACTCCACGCAGCACACGACCTCTCCTGTCCTGAGTGACCACCATAACAGGTGGAGCCCAAAGTTATGGACTAAATGAACTCAGTTGACATTTTGTGGACATTTGTGGACATTTTACAGACATTTTACAGGGGTGGTCCATAGACTAAGGGAATGATATCTGTGTATTATATCAATCATATATCAAATCAATCATATATTGAATTCCCCCCTTATATCAAAGGATGGGAAGGGTGGTGGTGGTTAATGAGGTTGTATTGGATAGTGTGGGACCTGAGAATGACGTAAATGGTATGGAATAAGGGTTGGAGAATGTGCTGGTTTTGGCTGGGATAGAGTTAATTTTCTTCACAGTAGCTAGTATGGGGCTATGTTTTGGATTTGTGCTGAAAACAGGGTTGATAACACAGGGATGTTTTCGTTATTGCTGAGCAGTCCTTACACAGAGTCAAGGCTTTTTCTGCTTCTCACCACACCCCACCAGCGAGTAGGCTGGGGGTGCACAAGGAGTTGGGAGGGGACACGGCTGGGACAGCTGACCCCAACTGACCAAAGGGACATTCCACACCATATGGCGTCATGCTCAGTATATAAAGCTGGGGAAGAAGAAGGAAGGGGGGGACATTCAGAGTGATGGTGTTTATCTTCCCAAGTAACCATTATGCGTGATGGAGCCTTGCTTTCCTGGAGATGGCTGAACACCTGCCTGCTGATGGGAAGGAGTGAATGAATTCCTTGGTTTGCTTTGCTTGCATGTGCGGCTTTTGCTTTGCCTATTAAACTGTCTTTATCTCAACTCATAAGTTTTCTCACTTTTACTCTTCCGATTCTCTCCCCCATCCCACCAGGGGGGAGTGAGTGAGTGGCTGTGTGGGGCTTAGTTGCCGGCTGGGGTTAAACCATGACACAATTGTCCTTGTCCAGAATGTGTCAATCCACTGCGCATGTGCTATTGTAACATTAAGAGCTTGTGTTGCATCTGGTTCTATTCTAGACATCACAGAGTGCACCAAGAGAAGGCTTCCCAAAAAGGGGAAATTGTCTTTATCATAGGGTTGAGATGCGTACCTAGATTAATAAGTTTCTAAAATAATTTAAATTTCTTTACTTGCCATGTTACCAGAACTACAAAGAACTACAGTTCATAAACTGCAAAGATCCTTTTTTGCCTGTGAAGAGACTTCTTTTTTCTTTCTCTTTATTTATTTGTTTTTCTTCCTGATGGATGCTAGTTAGAGAGCTGTGGTCTTAATATAAGGTGAAGAAGCAGAAACATTTAGAAAAAAAAGAGGATGACATAAGGCTTAAAGGTTAAGTAGGTTCTTGCCTACTTCAACCCCTCTGATTAAAAAAAGTCATCCACTTTATACAGGAACATAATGACCTTTCATTTATTTACCACTGTCTGACAGCAAGCCCTCTGTGCCTTCAGATGTTTGCAGAGTACCCAGCTCAGTCTGACCTCACTTCTCACTGAGGCTTTCCTGTTACTCTAATGCCAATATTTGCCAACTATGATTACTAATGCTTGTAAGGCCATATGCTTTTTCTGCATGGAAGTCTGTCTAATTTGGGATGAAATCATATTTTGTCTAATTATTTTCACTTATCTGAATAAACCTGAGGATGGATATCAAACATATTTATCAGAAAGGAATGTGCCTTAGGCCTATGATTTATTTTTGAAAGTATATCGTATTATATGCCATGTTACTCTTTATTTAAATGACCGTCAACTGGGAATGTAATTTTACATCCTAGGTTTGTGACATGATTTTCATTTATTACATGACAGTTGTAAAGTATAGGTCATTATCAGACAGTAAGTAACTGACTTTAAGTTGTCCAGTGATGGGATTTTGCCATACTGGATACATTTTAAATACATCTCTTTAAAAGACCAAAGCATTATGCTTAGTCCCCATGTATCACTGGTGCAAGAAAAGTTTCTGTCTTCATACACAACAGTACTGGGGACAAAGGAAAAAAAAAAATTACCTACCACCTTCTCTTTTCTAAAGAAGTTCATAGACCAAAGTATTTTAGTGTTTTCTTAATGCTCCCTCCATAGCAGAGCTCAGTATTGAGTCCTAAGTCACAGATCTGACTTGAAGGATGCAATCTACATGCAAAGGGTGTTACATTTCCACATGACAGGTTCTAAACTTCCTGGCTGTAAAATGCAAACCCATAACTACATAAGCACTGATTACGGCACCTCTGGAGCAGATGTTTATTGTTCTAACAATTTCTTCCTCTTAACAGCCTTCCAGTGTCACAAATAAAGCCGTAATGAAAATCCAGTTTGTGGAGTTCAGTTTTGTAGAAGAAAAGTGAAAAAATTCTTTTTTTTTCTTCAGTGAAGAAATATTTAGAACAGCCAAGATTTCTAAACCCAGTAAAAAAAAAAGGAAAAAAACCCAAAACAAACCAGACAGACACATCCTCAAGACATATGAAGAATTTTCAGTATCAGTGACCATGAGGGGAAACACTGTTTTGTTTAGCCACTGATTCTTCACCTATATTGGCACATTAGTCATTAGTGTTCATCATGCCCTCTTGAAGCCTGATGGTTTTTATGCCCAATATACTACTGTAGCACTTTTCATCTTTCCAAATTATGTAGAAGTTAATCTATTCCAAATAACACTAGTAAAAAAGATAATATGGAAGACAGGATCACACTATAAATGTTTATTGGGCCAGGCAAAAAGTAATAAAATAACATGCATCTAGAAAACTAAATTCTTGATAAAATTAATTTTAAATGAATCCCTGCAGAGCTATTTTGAGAGACTTTTTTGGCTTGTGTAGGGAACAAATGCTCTGTTAAAGAAACAGAAAGCAATTCTAAACACTGCAGCAAGTAAACATTTACTTCCATAAAAAATCACCACCACAACAACAACAACAAAACAAACCCAAAAACCCAAACCAAAAAACCCCACAAAAACAATACCACTTAAACTTTAATCTAATAGTAGATCATTGACACATTATTTTTCCTTTATGATTGGACTCTTAAATTAAATAAATACATAAAATCACACAAAAGCAGAATGCTACTACTTGTTTGAGTAATATCTACTTCAAAGTGTATGTGTTGAATCTTCACTGATATGATAATCTTGGACGAATAAGTGACATATTCCATACTCATTTAAACATAAAATTGTGTGCAAATTTCTTCTACCTCTGAAAAAACATAGTTGATTTTATTCACAAAAGTGTGCTTCTTGTCATTTTTTCCATGAAATAAAAAATTGAGATAAAATACTAATGTATATTGCCTTGTTAAAAATGCATGGCAATTTAAATTATTTCTTCATGGTTTCATTAGAGATGGCTGTTTCCCTCTTGCAATCTTGCCTACCATTGAAAATAAAGAAAAAGAAGAAAAGAAGTAACAAGTAACTCAAAACTTACAATCCGTTTTTTATACCTAGAGCTGTTTCTAAAAAGTTTTAAAAAATTGTACAAATACGACAAATGAAGTTATAATCTGACATATACAATGACAATTCTTCAGTGAATACTGTTCTAAATATAACTTTGGCTTCTTTTTACTGGCTTTGCCAGTAAAAAAGATGTTTTAAAATCCTGTTATCATATGAATTACTGGAAATATCATCTCTAGTCTGAGCTGAACATATAGTTAGACCAACTGTCCGACTCCTGTTCGAGGCTGTCTGAGAGTCAGAGGTTAGGTATGGCTACCTAACCTATGGAACCATACACAGGAGCATGAGTGCCACGAATCTACTCTGAGAAACATGGAGTTGAGCACAAGAAGATAGAAGCTGTCTTTTGCAATAACATCCTCATGGCTACAACTCTGATTTTCAATGGGAAAACTTGGATGCAATCCTTTCTTATCCTAAAGTTTGAAATCTATTTCTTGGGGAAGAAGTTGCTAAGCTATAATCTGTTCTGGGGAAGAGGAGAGGACCCCATACCCCTCCTCGTGATGTTACCTGCTGTGCTGTCAATCACACAGGGTATGAAGGACTAACAGAAGTCTAATGTCAATGACTTATAACTAGAGCATCAGCAGAAAAGAAGCTCAACTATGCACCAGTTTCCCAGTTAAAGTAGGAACCCTACCTCGGTAGCCTAGCGTAGGCCATTCAAATGGGTCGCAGCTATGTCAAATACCTTTTTCCTGCTCCTGGAATATACTACAGGGATAGTGACTCTGCTAATGTTCTAGTCCGAAGCTTCCTCCAGGCTACAGGGCTCGACTATGCAGCAGACACAGTGGTGGCAGGACTCCATGCTTTGCACTGGGTCAGTGCTGGTGAAGGACATAGTCCAGCTCAAACAAGCAATCCTGAAAGCAAATGCAACAGGCACAGTGGTGAAAGGACACCACGTCTTGCACTAGGTCAGTGCTGGTGGCGGTCATAGTCCAGCTCAAACAAGACCTGCCTGATCATCCAACTGCTGCCAACAGCGTTCCCTAGGCAGGTAAACTAGTGCTACTGTTGCTTAGAAAACAGTCGTCATGAAATTAGCCAGCAACTGAGATTCAAAAGTATTCAGTTAATAAAAGCAGCATTGCTAAATTAAATGGGTGTAGAGCAGGTAGTCTGAGTACCTCTAGCTATGTTGTTCTCTGTCTGACATGTACTATTTAAAAAGTTGTACTGCACTGTGCACAAAATGAAAATAAGTTTCAATAGCTTGAGAGAGAGCTAATATACATAAAATTACTTTTAAATGGCTTAGCTTTATGACAGGTAGAGCTTCAAATATTTAAATCAAAGGTTGCTTCTCATAAAAAAAAAAAAAAAAAAAAGGTTAAAAACCAAGCTAAGATTAATACTAAATCACTTACTTTACCTCCATTGTGATAAATCCTCAGCTTGTTCCTGGAGAGACCTAGTGTGTCTGAATGCTCCAGAGTAGAAACTATCTCCACCTACTCAAGAAACTATGCAATGTGTCTTGCGTGCAGAGCCCTGCCAGGCACTGACCCATGGTGCAGGTTTACTCCCTGCATCATCAGTCAGGAAGGCTATTTGAACACCAAGGTGTATGGAGAGCCTTATTAACTCTCTCTCCACCAGAACAATTTACTAAATATAGAAATGTACCACTTTTTTTTTTTTTTTTTTTTGGCAATTTTGGTTGTAAACAGAGAAACACAAAAGCCACAAGTAAATGTAAATGTTTTCATTCTAAATTTGTGTGTGGCTATTTTTAACTCAGGACTTGTTTTTTGAAAGTGAGGAAGAGGGATTCATTATAAAAAGCCACTTTCTCATTCAGATCAACTTATGTACAAAATAATTACATTGACATTATTCTGCAACTACGCTGTTGGTGTACTCAAATAAAGGATTTGATTCAGAAACTGAAGTTCACATTGAGCTAAGAAAGCTTTCCTTGTGTAACCTTCTGTGCTTCATCTGGTCGAGAGAACGTGGGGGTGCTTTCATTAGCTAAGTGAGTTGGATAGAGATATTGTGCTGATACTGGTTGCTTATGTATCAAGTCTCAAGTCCAAATACAGTAATCTAATAACACCGCAGGCAACCTATATTCAGGCAGTTCATCAGCACAGAAAGAAGTCAGGAAGTCTAAGACTTTGATGTACTTTTAGGTAAAGAGCTTTGTGTGTTTAAAAAAGAAAGAGACATTGTATGTCTTTTACCATTTCTAAAGATGCATTGTGCTGTATGGAATGGATTTTACTGTCTCATGCATCAGTATTACACCTACGTAATTCCAAAGCTGTGCTGGACTTCCACTGATGCTGATGACAAGAGATTCAGGCCCCAAATCTAAAATCCAGTTCATTCCCAACACAGACCTGCTTAACTTCCAAGACATATGACCATAGCTGTCTGTAAACTGGCTGTCTCTGCTGATGTCTTGCCATAACACCATCATTGCCTGTGGAGCTACAGACACTTACACAAAGTGAACATCTAACTTTCTTTTGCACTTGAGTAAAGATGAAAATGGTTAGCCAACGTACAAGAGGCAGATCGGGCTATAGCAATGTTTCTTGGCTAACTAAAGTCAACTAAATTAATTTTCCGATTATAAAACATAAATACTAGGATTTAGCACAAGTGACACTGCAAACACTTGGGGATTCTGAGCATTATTTGGAATAAACAGAAGCTTAAGGCCTGGATAGCAAAACAAATCCTTTCTCGTAAGGGCGTTGCTTGAAAAAATACTGAGAAGGAATCCCTCCTCTGGGACATATAACTACTGCACAGGCTTTTTCCCAAGGGGAGGGTACAGACAGATGGTTGTAAATCCTCTGGCTTCTTTCCCCACGAGCCTTACTCCAGACTCCAGAGGACTCTTTGCTTGAAGGTGGATTGAGCAACTGCAGAGCTACACTTTTCTCTACAAGTAGCCGTGGAGCACAGCTCCTGCTCCAAGCAGAAGGGAAGCACATGGTTCTGCTGTATTCCCAGCTGTCCATCAACTCTTGTTTTAGGCTGGAGAATTTGGCTCTGAGGAAATGTGTTTAAATTCATCCTATCCTCTGGTGGATAACAACAGCCATGCCTGTGTTACCTTGTGTAGTAGAGAAAATAAGCACTGGAAAGCTGGCAATTATAGTTAAACGGAGGGCAAAGTTTTTAGAGAGAAGAAAAGGCTGATGGTTTCCTGGCTCTGAGTTTTGTATATTTCTCTACATTTATTGCTCTGTTGAAATGTTTCCTCAAACCAGAATGATGCAACACATAATCTCCTGTTCAGCTGAAACCATAGATGGCAGAGAATACAGGGAATACAGCTCTAATCAAAGAAAATAAGAGTAGACATTGGATCTGATCAGGCAGTCTGGTTATTTTATAGCTATCCTGGCCCTTAAGGAAACAGATCTCTTTCCAAACAGAACCTGTTAGAATGCAGACATTTTTTGACATGCTAAAAGTCTGCATTTGTTTGATCTTGACCAACAATTCAAATGTATATCAACAGAAGGAAAGCACACATCTGCCACAACAGGCATGTTTACAATCATTTTAATGACACCATTAGATTCTGTTTGCCAGTGTTCACTTATTTCAGGCTTTTATACAAAAAACATGTGAGATAAGTTTACCACCTGTGCACAATGGAAACAACCCATTTAAGTGAATAATTTTAATGGCAATAAATAGCTCAATTGTTTTCCTCTGTTCACAAACATAATTGTGAGAGCACGATTATGTTTACCCAGAATACACAGGTTTTGTGTTCCTGCAGAAGGTTTCTTTTCGATTGAGCCTAGGCTAAGAATTACTCCAAACAGAACTTTGCATGCTTGCAAAATACACAAACATGCTTTAAAGATGGGCCACTTCAGAAAGTTTTTCAGGTGACAGGTAGGATTAGTTTTAAATGAGAAAACCAGTTTTAAAAGACATCTGAAAACATCTACCCACTATGTTAAGCTCCTCTGGATTTAAATGTTTTAAGAAAGTTTAAGAGCTTGTCTTTGAGGGCTTGATGTTGTTCCCACTGACGTCACTGGGAAAATTCATAATAGTTTCTAGAGAGCACAGTTTAAATTAAGATGGAATATAGGTGGTGTCACACAAAAAGTCAGAGGTACTGAAGGTATGGTAACAGCCTTCCATTGCAGTTGTGGTAAAATTCCTGATGCTGTATTAGTTAAGATAAACACACATGTATCTTCCTCATGGAGTTCCTCATTGTACTGCTACTAAATCTCCCAGAACCTTAGGCATCGACCGTGCCTTATTGTGCAAGATAACCAAAGAACAAAAAAAAGACTGTCTCAGACACAAAGAGCTTAGCATCAAATCCACGAGGGTGTTTAAATCTCATCTACTGGATGGATATTTATAGTCTAATTATCTAACATGTAATTAGCACTCCTTCTGGAGAGAGAACAGAACAAGGGATTACATGTGATGTTGCTGAGATGTTACAAGAGGTTGTGTGCTACACAATCCAGCTTTTTATGTAAAGGAAAATCGTGATACTAATACACAGCCCAGGTCTGTCCTATTGCTTTGCTCAAGGGCACTGAAGAAAACCATTGCTAGATGAACAGCAGTGGTGAAGGTGTGAACTGTACACAGGTCACCTACCCAAATCAACGTGCATCTATGTAAGAAAATTCAGATGGAATCAGAACTGTACTAACGCCTGATCTCTGTTAAACTATACATGATTTTAACACCATTTTCAAAAGGAACTGCATTATCTACAAAGATGGGGTTCAAAATGCACATAAAATAGTCACTGATTGGTACTTCCACAGAAATACTGTGGGGTTTAAAACCACAACAGAACAGAACAAACAAAAAAGTCAGCCAAAAATCAGCTTTTTATATTTTTCAGTTTTACTAAATGAAGTTTCAGTGAGCAGTTCTGAGTTTTGGGTTTGCTTTTGTTTTTGTTTTTGTTTTTTTTTTTAAATTGCTGGAGAAACATTATTAGTTTTTAGTTTCCATTGAAACATTCAAAGGGAACAAAACCCCCTTTTCCTTACACGCACTATATTTATTACAGTTAGGCTAAAAAAAAAAAAAATTATAGAGCTTTCTTCACGTGATACTTTCAGTGCTGTTTCCTTACTACCTCATGTTATCTTACCTTCCTAGCAGGTAACACCACTTCTACATCCTGAAAAAATGAACATGTTACGATCTTAATTTTTTTTTTTTCTGAAATAATGCCCATGCAGAATGCAAAATGGGATTTTACAGTTTTGTTAGAGTCTTAATTAAAACTGACTGTGAAACTTAAAGTAGTAAAAATGAATTTTAAAATATACTCTAACAAAACGTAAACATTTCTTGCAATCAGCATTTTAAATTACTGGCATTAAGCATAGCAGAGAGCCTCTGGCGGTTACATTTGCAAACAGATTTGCAAATCACAACATTATTCAGCATCTTGGACTATATGGTGTCTCAGAAATGTCAGGGGCACCTTTTAGGCAAAGCATTTAATTCCACAGTTATGCATGTATCTAAGTACCACTGAGCTATGTGAAAATGAATTAAAACAAGGTTTGAACATGTACTTATATTTAAGTACAGTGGTAAGCACAATACAGAGCTGGGGTCTTCTATTTTCCAAACAATCAGCAAGCCACTCTAGAGTATTTAAGGATGTTCTTTCATATTTCACAGGTGGGTAGTTAAATAAAAAGGATTTTTTTTTTCTTCAAGTTGTTTAAATTTGGTTTTATAAGGAGAATTTTATATGCACTTCACTGAGCAAGTTCAGCAAGCTCAGCTCTGACACATGCAGTGTGTAAACCAGGTGCTCTTAGTTGCCTGTTTACTGTGAATGCATGATTCATTAAGAAGCTGGATTGCCCATCACCACCTAGTATGCAGTAAATGTTACAATGCAAGTAAATTGAAATTTTGCAGTTAATCTCTCAATAAACCATGTTAACTGGGAGGTTCTCAGTTATCACAGAACCACCAAGTTGGAAAGGCACCTCTGGAGATCATCTAGTCCAAGCCCCTGCTCAGTCATGGTCAATGAGAGCAGGTTGTCCAGGACTATGTCCAGTTGGGGTTTGAATATCCTCAAGCATGGAGAATTTACAGCCTTGCTGGGGCAACCTGTTCCAGAGTTCATCTAAACTCACAGTAAAAAAATGTTTCCTTATGTTCAGATGGAATTTCCTGTGTTTCAGTTAATGCCCATGGCCTCTTGTCCTGTCAACAGGCACCACTGAGAAGAACCTGGCTCTGTCTTCTTCACTCCCCCCATCAGGTATTCATACACACTGCTAATCATAGAATCATAGAAACATAGAATCATAGAATCATTAAGGTTGGAAAGGACCTCTAAGATCAACTAGTCCAACTGTCAACCCAACACCTCCATGCCTACTAAAACATGTTCCAAAATGCCATGTCTACATGTTTTTTGAACTCCCCTAGGGGTGATGACTCCACCACCTCTCTGAGCAGTCTGTTCCAATGCTTGACCACCCTTTCAGTGAAGAAATTTTTCCTAATATCCAATCTAAACATCTCCTGATGCAACTTGAGGCTATTTACTCTCGTCCTATCGCTAGTTACTTGGGAGAAGAGACCAACACCCACCTCCTTTCAGGTAGTTGTAGAGAGCGATAAGGTCTCCCCTCAGCCTCCACTTCTCCAGACTAAAAAATCCCAGTTCCCTCAGCCGTTCCTCATAAGACTTGTTCTCTAGACCCTCTAAGATCCCCTTGAGCCTTCTCTTCTCCAGGTTGAGAAACCCCAGCTCTCTCAGTATCACTGAATGACAGACACCCTAATCCCTTAATCATCTTTGTAGCCGTTCACTGGATTTGCTCCAGTAAATGAGTATCTTTCTTGTACTGGAGAGGCTAGCACCAGACCCAGCACTCCAGATGGGTCTCACCATGTTGAGTAGAGGGGAAGAATCACCTATCTGGTCCTGTTGGCAATGCTCTGCCTAGTGGACCCCAGGAGGCTTTTGGTCTTTTCCACCATAAGGGCTCATTGCTGTCTCATGTTCGGTTTGTTGTCTACCAGAACCACCAGATCCTTCTCTGCAAAGCTGCTTTCCACACAGTTGGTCCCCAGTGTGTACTGGTACATGAGGTTGCTCTTCTCCTTGGGCGGGACTTGGTATTTTCCTTTGTTGAATTTCATGAGGTTTCTGTCAGTCCATTTCTCCAGCCTGTCGAGGTCTCCCAGAATCTGGTATATGAGCAACTCCTCCAAGTTTTGTATCCTCTACGAACTTGCTGAGGGTACACTTGGTCTCATGATCCAGCTCCTTAAGGAACAGTTAACAATTTAACAGTATTGGCCTTGGTATCAATACTTGGGTACACCATTTGTGACTGGCTCTGGCTGGAGTTCATGCTGCTGATGACAACCCTTTGAGCTCAGCAGTTCAACCAGTTTTCAGTCCACCTCACTGTCCACTTATGCAGACCGGCTTGTCTTGAAGCAGCTTGTTTATGAAGATGTTATAGGAGACAGCATCAAAAGCCTTACCAAAAATCAAGATAAACTACTTTCACTGCTCTCCCCTTATCCACCAAGCCAGTCATCTCATCATAGAAAGCCATCAGATTGGTTAAGCATAATTTCCCCTTTGTAAATTCATGCTAACTACTCCTGATCACCTTCTTGTCTTTTGTGTGCCTGGAGATGGTTTCCAGCACTAGTTGCTCCATCACCTTCCCACGGACTGAGGTGAGGCTGACCGACTTACAGGCTGACCAACTTATAGGTGAGGCTGACCAACTGGGTCCTCCTTCTTGCCCTCCTTAGGTTAAGGAGTGATATTTTCTTTTTTCCAGTCCTCAGGAACCTCCCCTGATTGCCACAACCTTTCAAAGATAATCAAGAGTGGACTCACAATGACATTTGCCAGCTCCCTTAGCACTCATAGTGTCATCAGGGCCCATGGACTTGTGTACGGCCAGGTTGCTTAAGTGCTTCCTAACCTTGTCCTCCTCCACTGAGAGTAAGTCTTCCTAGCTTAAGACTTTCCCTGTGGTCTCAGGGGCCTGGAACTGCTGAAGGTCAATCTTACCAGTAAAGATTGAGGCAATGAATACTTCAGCCTTTTCTGTGTCCTTTGTCACCAGGGCCCCTGCCCCATTGAGCAGAAGGCCTGTGTTTTCCCTATCCTTTCTTTTGCTGCCGGTATACCTGTAGAAGCATATCTTTTTGCCCATCATGTCCCTTGCCAGATTCACCTCCAGGTGGTCTTTGGTTTTCCCAGCTCCATTCCTCAACACTTGGGCAGCATATCCATATTTCTCCTGGTCCCCCTGCCCCTGTTTCCATGGCTTGTGCACTTCCTTTTTATGCCTGAGTTTAGTCAGGAGCTTCTTGCACATCCATGCAGGCCTCCTGCCACCTTAGCTTGATTTCCTTCTTGTCAGGATGTCTTTCTTGGGCTTGGCAGAGGTGATCCTTGAATATCAAACAGCTCTCCTGGACCCCTCTTCTCTCCAGGGTTGTATCTCATAGGATTCTTCCAGGCAGATCCCTGAAGATGCCAAAGTCTGCTCTCCTGAACTCCAGGATTGTGATCCTGCTTGTAGCCCTACTCCCTCCTCGCAGGATCCTGGACTGTACCATCTCATAATGGCAGACTTACAGTATTAACAACTTATTTATGGCTGGTCATCTTCACCCATGCCAAGCAGAACTGATAACTACTAAAAATCCTCTTATTTCCCAGTGCCAGTATCCTGCAGCTTTCCGCTGCTGTGTAACACCTTAAATGAATGTTTGCATCCAGTGTACGGAACTACCTTGTATATTTTTAAGGTTAGTCAATATTCTAAACTAGGGAATATAATTCCTCTCTTGGAAGATGCGGTTTACAACTGTTTGATGAAGTAGACAGTTTCTTTCTCGCATCTCTTTTTCTTCGCAAAATATAGAAATATTTTGGTTTATAGAGATATGAGTCTAGTCTCTATTCTAACCTCTCAACTAGTTTTATTATCTGTTATACAAAATCACTCAATTATTGTAGAAACAAACATTTTTAATAAGGTTTTGATTTAATTCATTGAGATTCTCAATGAGAAAGATCATAATATTATAATAGAAATGTCTTCCTTACTGACTAAATGAATAATATATAGAAAAAGAATCATAGAATCGTAGAATCATAGAATCACAGAACAGCCCAGGTTGGAAGGGACCTCGAAAGACCATCTGGTCCAGCCTTTCATTGGAAAGTGAGTCTAGATGAGATCATCTAGCATCCTGTCCAGTTGCATCTTGAAAACCTCCAGCGATGGGAGGTCCACCACATACCTGAGGAGGTTGTTCCAGTGACTGATTGTTCTCATTGAAAAAAATGTCTTTCTTATATTGAGATGAAACTTCTCCCAGTGCAACTTGTACCTGTTGCGCCTTGTCTTCTCCTTGTGGCTCCTTGTGAAAAGAGAGCCTCTGTCCTCTTCATAGCTGCCCTTTATGCACTGGAATACTGTGTTCAGGTCTCCCCTGAGACTTCTCTTCTGCAAGGAGAAAAGACCTAACTCCTTCAGTTTTTCCTCATAGGGCAGGTTGTTCAGCCCTTTGATCATCACTATGGCCCTCCTTTGGGCCCTCTCCAGTCTTTCCACATCTTTTATGAATTGTGGGGACCAGAACTCAGTACTCCAGGTGAGGCCTGACAAGTGCTGAGTAGAGTGGGATGATCACGTCTCTATCTGCTAGTAATGTCCCTGCAGATGCAGCTCAGGATCCAATTCACCTTACTTGCTGCAGCAGTGCACTGATGACTCATGTTCAGCTTGTGGTTGACCAGGACCCCCAGGTCCCTTTCAGCAAGGCTGCTCCCCAGCCACACAGATCCCAGCCTGTACTGGGCTTTTTGGTTATATCATCCCAGGTGCAGGACCTTGCACTTGTCTTTGTTAAACTTCATATGTTCTTGCTAGCCCACTCTTCCAGCTTGTCCAGGTGCCTCTGTAAGATGCTGCTCCCTTCTGACGTGTCCGCCTCACCACCCAGTCTAATGTCATCAGCAAATTTGTTGAGGGTGCTTTCAATCCAGATCATTTATGAAGATGTTGAACAGCAACAGGCCCAGTATTGATCCCTGGAGGACTTCACTTGTGATGGGTTGCCAGCCTGAGTAAAAACCATTATCCCCACTCTCTGAGTGTGGCCTGTTAGCCGATTTCCTACCCATCTCGCAGACCACCTATCCAATCTGTATCTTGCCACTTTGTCTAGGAGAAGGTTGTGGGAGACAGTGTTGAATACTTTGTTGAAGTCAAAGAAGAGATAAATGAAAAGTGAAGTGAAATGCCTGAGTTTAGCATAATGATCCACAATATCCATGTGTCTAGTATCATTCATTAGATGAACTTGCCCCAAGGTTAACTTTGTGCCCATGTTTAAAGAGTTTTGAAGATCAGAATGTGAAAAATGTAGAAATAAAACACAGTCCATGCTTCAAAAGTGAAGTACAAAAATATTTATACTGTCCTTTGCAGATGCATGATTTTTGGTGACTTGCTCCCTTTCCTTTTCCTTTTCCTTTTCCTTTTCCTTTTCCTTTTCCTTTTCCTTTTCCTTTTCCTTTTCCTTTTCCTTTTCCTTTTCCTTTTCCTTTTCCTTTTCCCTTTCCTTTTCCTTTTCCTTTTCCTTTTCCCTTCCCCTTCCTCTTCCCCTTCCCCTTCCCGCTTTCCTTTTCCTTTTCTCTTCCCCTTCTTCTTCCCCTTTCCCTTCCCCTTCCCCTTCCCCTTCCCTTTCCCTTCCCCTTCCCCCTCTTTTTATTTCTTTTTGCCAAAACACATCAAAACTTTTTTTCTCCAGAAGAAATAATTTTTTTTTGTTTCATACATTGTAGTGTGCAGCTATCAACCAAAGATCACTGACCTTTGTATGTTCTGTACTTTACAAAAATATGGTAGGAAACAAAACTTATCTCTAAGGCCCTGCAAGTTCAAAGTGCACAAAGGCCTGTCATGCTGATAGCTGTGAATATACCTGACAAAAATATAGACTCTAATCATCCATTTAATCTTTGGAGCAAAAAACCTGAATCTCCTCAATTAGGAGATATATCCCTATGCCTTGGATCTTATGGAAAATATGCGATACTTTTGAATGAGGACTACATGCAAATGAGAAACAGGAATATTGTGAGGAATAAATTTAATCACACTGGTAGTTTTATAATAGATTGGCAATTTAATTTATACAGACAATATTTACATCTGCGTATACAATTGAACCTGTTGACTCAAGATAAAGGAGTGGTTGGGAGGGTCCATGAAAATTTATTCACAAGTACCTGATGGTAAAGGCGTGGGTAGGACCACAGGTTTGACACATACTGTGATCGATATGAGTCACATTAATGTAAGGCTGAGTTTACCACTATGGTATGGTCAAAGGCACATTCCTGAAAGATCCCTTTCCTGGCTAAGAGGAAGTGGAAGTTATTGTCACTTGTCAGTGGGAACCTTTTTCCCTTTGTGGATTTATCCTGCGTAAAGGACAGTCTGGATGAGATCAGGGTTCAGGAGACCTAAGCCCAAGGTGTTCTTTTTAAAGTGTGTTTAACTCCAGGGAACTGACACAGGTAAATTAAATACCACTACAGAGCATAAGGAGAGTAAGACTTTAAGGATGTGTCTATTCCAAACAGGCAGAAGACAGTAAGAGAAAAACAGCTTGGTTTTTTTTTCTCTCCCCTCTTCCTCCCTCCCAGTAAACTTGCATGACTAAAAAGGAAAAGAAAACAAAAAATCACAGCAGAAATAAAGCCAGAAAAGTAAAACCAAAGTATTATATACACTACAACTATTCCATAAATGAACCTGTTCAAGGCTTTGCTTGTGTGTCTCACTGAATTCACTATTTGTGCTTCTTTCAGTTAAAACAGCGACTTATTTTCTTACAGGATTTTTATTGTTTATTGCTCTAAGAGAGAAGCATCTGTACCATGAGGGGCCCTGACTCCTCCACATTTCCCAGCTGTTTACTATAAAAAGAGAAAAAGACCTTGGTGTCCTCCCTAATCTAATTCAGTGTGCCCCAGACATCCGCCACATATATATATGTTCCTCTCTGTTGCAAAATGAACTTGAATTCTACCACTCCTGACTACAAGCAGGATCTAAAACATTAAAATCTGCCCATTTGTTTTTCAATGAAATCAGTAAACCTTAGCATCCAACATACGAGTGCAGGAGAGTTCTGACCCACCCAGTTCACAATGTGCCAGCTTCAAGGTCCTAAAAAAAGCACATCTAGTACAATAAAAACCCCTTTTCATAGTCAATGTGACTCATAAAAGTTCTATGTCTGTTCTAAGTTTAGACTCAGAGATCCAGATTCAGGTAAAGAGTCTTGGCATATCTCCGTATACTGAGGAAATCTGGGAGATGGGAGGCTGAATCTGTTCCATGCAGTGCTATCCAAATGCCACATAAAACTTTCACTGGAAAAATTGTAAACCAAATTTTTCCTAAATAAATTGTGATATACATTCTTTCCAGTCATATGTTTTCTCCTATGACAGCAGATAACAGCTGGATTATACCAGACAACCCTTTGGTAATGTATTCTGATTTTTATTAAAGAAAAGAATATCAGGAACAAGTTAGTGGGAGACAAAGTGGCATCACCTGACCTACCACAGAAGATGAAAACTAATTTATAGGGGGAAAGAATCCTATTAAAACTATAGTCTACCCAGGTTGTCTCCTCTCTGTGCAACGCAGCCATGTTTTCTTGTGTCCCTTTATTCTATGTTAGCTTCTTTCAAATTTTCCGTATTCTACAAAATGTCTGCACCATTTCACCCCGAGGTTTTTTTCCCCTTCTTTAAAGAACCATAATGGTCTTTTTTTTTTTTTTTTTTTTAACAGTGCCTGGCATATGTTGAAAGGTATCTTCTAAGATTTCATTTATGATAGCTCAAAAATGTATGTCTTGCTAAAACTACAAAGCAAGCTAATGGTTTTAAAAGCAGAGCGATGAAAAGCCTGGCAGGGGAGTCCGTGCTAACTACATACACGGATCATGGAAGAGGGTACAAGAGGTCATTTTTTTCCCTCCTTCTCTTTTTTTTTCCTTTTTTTTTTTTTTTCCCAGATACAGGATCAGTTCAGGTTGCATTGGTTACAGCCAATTGCACAGCTGCATTCTTTGCCATTCATTCTTGTCCAAATCCTTAATTACAGTCTACACAATCAGAGCTGGAGCGAGAAGTCGCAGACCTGTATTGTTCCATGGCGAGCGCTTAGCAAAAAAGTCAGGAATCCGATACTTGGTCAGAGTTTGCAAACACTGTGGATGAACCACCTGAGAGGGTCACATTTTTACATTCTGAGACAATTTATTAGTAACAGTGCTTGTCACTTGGAAATCGCCTTAAATTCCTTCCTTTGCGTAGGCTATCTGAAGGCAGTTTTCGCTCAGCAGTGGTTTAAGCAAGAGGCAAATAAAACAGGCGATCCACCCACTTGAAGTAATTTACAAGAGAGCAGAGAATCCTCATGCTTGCATTAGAAGTTGTCTGTTAAGAGCTTCCAAACATAGTGACAGACCCCTTGAGCTGAAAAAAATCCTGTCTGAGAGATTCTTTCACATCTAGAACCAGAGGGGCCTGATGCAAACTTGACTGATGTTTATATATATTTTTAAAAATCCCCCATTAGACTTCAAGGGACAAAAGAGAAGTCATATATGTTTTTCTTATATTATTTATGTGCTATACACCACCTATTTGCAACATGCTGTACAAGCCACAGAGAAATGTAGAATTGCCAGTCCTGCATCAGAGACCTACCTCAACTTTTATTTTCATTTCATTTTGAAAAGGCAACTAAAAGAATGGCAAAACAGCCAAACAAGGACACTTTGTTAAAATCCAGTTTTAACAAACCCTTCAAAAATGTAAAGGAAATTTGAACTTATTGATGCTTCTTGAACTTCTAGATACACCAAAGCAAGCTCAGAGGGAAAAGACTCTGAAGTCAATATAAATACTCCTGGGGTTTTAAAGAAGTTTAAGACCTAGACATGTATGTGTAAACTGTTACTAAGTGTGTGCTAAGATGTTCTTCTGATCTGCAACATTTATTCAGTAAAAGTAGCCTTATTAAGGCAAACAGGTCTGCTGAAAATAATATTCCAAACCTGCGATGCCTGACCTGCTAGAGCCCTCTGAAGTCAAGGAAGTTTTTGTCCAGCTAAAGGTTACTCTGTTCATGCAATTATTTCCCAGAAGAGCCTTCCAGTCCTACAAAAGGTGTGAAAATACGCTGTGGTCAACTTATTTTTTAAATTGTTACAAAGAATTTAAGGAAATACAATTCACCTCCCTTTAAAGAGCACAACAAAAATAAGAGTAAGACTTTGTCTCATGTAATTTTGGCCAAATTCTTTCTCAGAAATATTATCTCTATAGTAATTTACCTGTTTTTTAAATCAGGCCTTTTTTCCTTTTCATGTTCTTCTGGCTATCATTCAGGAATTTATCATTTTATAACTTCTGTTTTTATGACAAGACACAATGTATCACCATCTAGGCAACATAACATTGGCCTGGTTCATGACCAGGCTATTTGACACAGCTTTTTAAGATCATTGCGTTCACTGAAGATTGTGTGGGCAGTTTGAAAGCTGTGGATAAGGGAACTTCAGGTAAGGACTGGCACACACAAACTCAACAGGACAGAAACACACCTTCTAAGAGGTGATAGAATTTCAAAGTGCATTTTCAAAGAAAATCTTTTCAGCAATTTTGACTCTGTGTTAAATTTCACAGGAGGACAAAAAAATCAACCTTTAAATGAAAAGAGAAAAGAAGAAGAGGAGGACAAACAACAGATAAGACATTTTTTTTCTCCAAATGCTTTCTGTCTTTCAAATTTGTAAACATCCCTTTACATTTACAACAGAATTTACTAACTTTGTTAATATATCTTTTTATAAAATATAAGATGCAGGCATCCTAAAATAAATCAGGTCTTTATCTAGTATAGTTTACTATTAGAGCCAATGGGGTGGGCAGTTTACCCAGCTAAGTCTCTTGTTTAGAAGTGATATACAAACAAATAAATAAATAACTAAAATCATACCTGAGATACACTGAGGAAAGACTAGAATCTACAAGTCTGGGGAGAGGTGGATTTGACTTTTCTTCTGTATTCTCCAGAGACAGTTCATTTTTTCATGTTCCTCTCATATCGTCAGAATTAGCAATGAAAGTAAACTATGATGTCTCCCATTACCCCAGGCCTAATTCACTGCTATGCGCAAGAATGACACCAAGACTGCTGAAATAATAGTGTTTACACACCTTGTAATTTCACAATAATTTTGGCCCTGGAATTTTCACTGAAATTTCTCTGATATGTAAAGTCATCATTGCTAGTTTAAGCCTACTTTTTGTTTCTTCCCTCTAGAGATGTATTTAAGGTTATATAGTTGGGAACAGCATTCTAGATTTCCTACCCACCTCATGACAATATAAAAATAATAAGAATACAATTACAGTAACACATAATGGCATTCTGAAAATATTTCTCATTATCTTAGCAATCTAATGAAAGTTCAATACTGGGGTTAAATAATTGATTGAACTTTTTCTTAGCATTGTGCTTCCCATGTGGTCAGAAAAATAGTGAATAATTGGGCGGTGGAGAATAAAACTGATGTTTTTATGTGTTACTGAGCTTCCTCTTTGCTCATAAGCAGGAAGGCAAATCTCCATTACATGTAACAATAATTTAATATAGCGTTGATTTAACGACAGACATACCTCCAATTGAAGAAAGGATTTTGCAGCTTCTTTTGTAGAATATTTTTTTGGTTTTTCTCACTGTCGATATGGATGAATTTTTGGTCTGATGTATTCCTGACTCCACCCTGCAGTTCTGAGTTGACTACCAGAACAAAACATTTGATACACATTATAGAGTTTAATCTTTTTCCCTGAAAGTCAATGGGAGTTTTGCCATTGACTTGAATTGGAATTCAGGTTGCCACATAAAAGGAAAGCAATTGAAATAAGTAACACATATTTGATTTGGACTATGACCAGTCGTACAACCGGAGTCCTTCATGGTGTATCCACCTGGGAACGTATCACTTCACAAGGAAATCTGCTTGATTCTGGTGGTCAGTCAGATAAGGTGCAGGAAATCAGATGTTCCCAGTAACTGGACTATTATGCGTAGAACACGTTGTAATAGTGATCAGAAAAAAAACTTTGACCCCATATGGGTAAAAATACAAGAATATATCTATTGTGATGAAGAAGGTAAAGGATTCATTTGTATAAATATAAAAAAAGGAACTCAAATATAAGCAATATTCAGTGCCTTTAGTCTTATATAATAAATTGTCTACACATCTGAATGTATTAAGTTATGCAGAAATTTTAAAGTAAACACTCCAGTCCATAGGCTGTATTCAGACACCAAAAAGAATACTTTCTGTGTGTAGAGAAATAATACATTCATAATTACAAAAAGATCTTGAAAATGTCACTTGTTCTCCTTTTTATTCTCTCTCAGTTACTTCCAGATCCACGTAGTCCAGTTTATATAGACAAATCTATATTTTTGTCAAGAACAGAGCCTTCGCCTAGAACTTAAATATCAAACTTTTTAGGTTTTAGTTCATGTTATGGTTGCTAAGAAGGCAGCATATTTTTCAGTAAGGTAGCAACAGTACTGGAATGCAAGTTATGGATGAATCCTGCTTATATGGTACTAAAAATTTATCTGTCTACATAAAAAACAGACAAAAAAAGACAGGTTGAATACCACTGCATAGGCATTTTTTTGTTCATAGTCATACTTTGAACCATAGCTGACATACTCATAATTGAAACAACAGGGTCTTGGTAAGATATTGTCTTTTAATTTCCTGGTCTCAGTCATATCCAACAGTCATCATTTCAAATTCATTTATCAGTCTGTACTTTTCAGCGTTTGAGAAGTTCAGTGCTTGGTATGGTAATGTGCTTTTCCATTGGAAAAAGAAAAAAAGGATCTTATGTAAATAAAACATACTCAAACATTAGTATTTACACATAAATGGAGTCAATTCAGGAAACACACAATTAATAACATTTAATGTGGAGTGTCACTTAAGCCTGAATTGGTTTTATTAAGGGAAGCAAAATTCTGTGATACCAACATAGGTGGTGATTAATCTGAAATATGTAATTTCTCTATTTAGTCACATCTGACTCAAAAACACTCTCTTATTTTAATGACAAATGGTAAATGCTTTAAACGGTAAATGCATTATTAGAAATTTTTTTCCCAGTTTGTTTTATTATTAAGACATCAATTAGGACATCTCACATACTGTAAGTACATTTCCCATATACTCTTGAATACACCAGACATAAACCTATTTGGAGACTATTTATTAATCTAAGCACATATGGGACTTCCATTTCCACTATTTCATGTTAATGTAGTATCTAGGCTTAAACAGACATGACTCTAGCTTCTCCAAGCGAGTTCAGCTGCAAACAACCAGACTCATTTCCATGTCATAGCATGTGTTTTCAATTACACAATAAATTAATCCAACTTATTTTAAAAATTTATTTTTTTGCTCCTTTGTTTAGAAAATGAAGTCTGCAGAACGTGTTATAATATATTAAGAATTTGGCCTTGATAATTACTGACCCTTTTTTTTTTTCAGAAGAGTGATTAGAGTAAACGCAGTAATAGATATTATAGTGATTTATAAGCAAATTTGTTGTACTGCAGAACAGTAAGTGAAAAGCATTTTTGTTGAATTCTGAATGTTGCTACCAATTTCTTCATATTCCATTTACATTGAATCTTACTCATGGCTGTGACAGCTGATGTAATGCAATCTGTGTTCCTTTTCCATTTACCTGGCAACTGTTTGGTTTATAAAATAAATTAAGTCCTCTATATTATGCTTTAAGAATGTGTTTGATTTCAGTGATTTTTTTTGCAGACACACCAGTGTTTTATACATCACCAAACAAATTCCTAATCATTAATGATTTATCTCGCTGCCAAATTGTAAAGTAACATTCCGCTCACCTACAAAAAAAAAAGTTTTCTTTGGTACTGTTTGATAAGTGGCTTTACTCTCTTACCACCATATTTCCTTCCTCTCATTTATCCCTCTGTTTTTCATCGTTCCCTCCCTCCAGTAAGGCAAGAATCATGTATGTGGGATGGATTATCATGAAGAAACAGCACTTTTCAATAAGTAAGCTAGTTTCAACAGCTTTCAATTATACAAAGAGAGATACCATGCCGTATTCTAATACTATGTTTACAATAAAGAGAAATATTAAACTTTTATCTAATCTTACACATAATATCTTTTTGCTGCTAGTGAAAAGGAACTGAAAGACAGAGGAGCTTCAAGACCAAAAGTCACCACTGAAGAAGAAACAGCTGATTTTCTTTTTAATTGAAGCCACATTCAGATAAGATGTCTTAGAGACTGTTTCCTCTACTGGTAAATATTTCTGATGAGCTTTTAAAAAAAGAAATCCTGGAAGTGTTCCCTTATGCTGAGAGATAAAGTTATTAATATAGGGCTTGATGCTTTCCATGAAACTAATTATTTGTAGCTTCAAAGTTATCAAAGTGGAGGGGAAGAAAACAAATGTGTTGGGGAGAATGTAGATTACAGTTCTGAACTGGGGTCAGATTGGGCAAGACAGATATTGGCACAATTTTACTTGAGTCGACACAGATACTTCGAGTTGAATTCACAGCAGTTTTCAGAAAAATACATGCTTTTTATAAAGGAACTGTCTCAGTAGAATAAACTAAATAACACAAGATCAAAGTCCATCTAACATGTCAGCAAGAAAATAATCATTTAGATGTACAGATTTGTAAGGTTTTGCATCAAGAGACACAACTCACACAGCTGACCTTGGAAATCCCAGGTTTCCAAATTCTACAGAGGTACCCAATATTCAGAAGAATAACTTGTATTTTGTTGAGTGTAACCTCAAAAACACTCACAGAAAGCCAGAATAAGGCTTTATTTTCTCTTTGCAGTGGCAATGATATAACTGTGCTTAGGAAGAAATATTATTTTTTATTGGGAAGAAATATCCTCTGTCTTCAGTGAAGCCACAAATGTTGTGCTTTGATCAACTTTAAAAACTTTTAGTGCAAGACTGCAAGTAACTTTACTCACCTCATTATGTCTACTGTATTGAGAATGAATGTATCTCAGTTTTTGCCTAGCCATTTGCTCTAGTTCCCTTCCTTACCAGTTTCATCCCACATTTCTCGCTCTCTTTGTCCTATTTTGCCCTCCAGACTGCATCACTTTATTTAATTTCCTTCTATTTTCCTGTCTACCTAAATATACCACCAAAAATCATATGGAGGCATGGTATCAACTGCTATGATGCTCTTCCTGCTTATGTGGTGACCACTCTGATTACGTCTAGTCTGGCTTGTCAGGTGTCTGGGGCACAGTAATAGATCTATCCTCTGTTTAAACAATGTCGCAATGGAGATACTTCTGTTTTGGTCAACCGGCAGCACTGTGATTCGGAAAAAAAAAAACACTCTTATTCAGAAAAACACTTGCGTATTCACTTAAGCACCTGCTTAACTTCAACTGTAATCAAAGAAAGTAAGTATGTCTGTAAACTGAGCATGTGCTTAAGTGCTTTCTAGACTAGAATATGTGAATTTCTATGACATTAGGATGTATATTAGAATTTTGTTTTCTTTATTTGTCATTAGGTTTGAAACAACTAGTGTGTAAGCCACAAGACAGAACTTTCATTAATCAGAAGATACAGGAACACTTGAAAGGTAATTAGGCAAACTGTTTATAAGAACCAGGTCTAAAGGAAAGCTTAGACTCATAAACTATTTATACTAAAATGTCACTGAATTCTCAGATTGCAATGATTAACTTAGCTATTTGTAAACAGGATGGATGATCAAACCCTTATGAAAATAAAGTGAAGCAAGCTTATTTTTTGATTTGTACACAATCTTTTTTTTTAATGTTATTTACTCAGAAAATGTAACAGATTTTAATAAATTTGAGAACTTTGAGCATAGCAAAAATTTGCAAAAGCTGGCTTCTCTAGTATCCTTCCCCTTCTGTCTATTCATGAAGTGACCATGAAATTTTCATGCCTTCCCTAATTCAAAAATGTTCACAATTTTTTTTATTTTTCCCAGGAAATAAGCTGTGGTCTGCAGTTCATTTATGAACAGTTCATTCTGAAGATCTTCAGTTCACCACGTGGTATTGTTTCTGTTCCAGGTGATTTATGGTTTGGTATGTACCTAACAAATGCAGCATGAAATACGAACACTGTGAATTTTATATATGGCTGGAGGTAAGCTCTTGGTAAATATGAGAATTCTCAAACTTAAGGCAAGATAGCAACTGGTTTTTTTGGACTGCCGAAGTCCAAACAACAAGAGTGAGAATCATCCTCCTTAAAGCACTCAACACAGGTTTATGTCTGTATGCGTGAGGACACAGATTGTTTACTCTGTACACTTTTTGGTACAATGTTTTGAGGAAACAAGTACTGCTCTATCTTCCTGTATGTGACTAGGGCCAGTGGGCTGCCAATGTCATCTCAAAGATGTCCAGAGCTCTTCATTGCTGCTCCTGTAGTGGTAGTGACTTATTTGGAGAAGGCACAGTACTAATCACCCTCAGCCAGTATTGTGTCAACAGAGAGAAAACACGACAAATAGATGCATGGAAGAGAGAAGAAAAAAAAGATAGGAATGTGTTTTTAATAAGGAATAATACAACACAAATACTGAAAGCCAGATTTATTCATTTTGGAACTGACCCACAACCCACAGATGCCAGTGGGATTCTTTATTTTAACTTCAATGAGTTTTGGTTGAGATCCTTGGAGGAAAGCTAGAAACAGCCGGATCTATGGAAGAGAGGAAGAATGACCCACTTATCAGTGCACATGGCTATGAGTCAGGACATCTAGCTGAGTCACCTGCTTCGCCCCAGACTTTCTTAGATCATGAGGCTACATCTATATGTAAACAGCATAGTAGAGTGTAGATATGAATGACCTACTTGAGCGTGTGGCAGCTCTGAAACATGGTAATAACATCAGGCTGGCACTTGATTCTGCATGACATGGGGCTGACACAATTCTGCTTTCAGAACTGAGATTTTCTCTCCACATAAATACTGGGATGCTTCACATGGACATACCACCTTGTCTGGTGCCCGCAGATACTCCTAGACCAGTGGTTCAACGTGAGCATGTCCACAGCATCACCCCAGAAACCATCACAGAAGACTGTGGTCAGGTAAATCAGTTGTGGGAGAATTCAGGGGTATGTTCATGAAGGCCAGCTGAAAAGATATACCATGAAAAAAAATACACATAACTTTCAGTCATGGAGAAAGGACAAAAAGACTTCCAACATTATGGGAGGGCAAGTTTACAGTTGGTTTGGTGCCATTAGAGCGAGATTTCAATCAGATATTATTGCATGCAAATCCAACTGGGTTCAAAGAAAGATTAAGTCCCCTTCTTATCAGACTTCACTTTCAGACTCAGAGGGGGAAGGGAAGGTTTCTACAGAGAACTTCAAAAAGGTAAAAAATGTAGCACATTTCTCAAAATTATTTAGATTAATGTATTTGAAATTGTTCTCTATTCTTTGCTTTTAAATACAAATCACTTATTTTCTATGTTGTTCCCTCCTTAGCTTTCCTGCAGCTTCCTTTCTATTTGTGTGTATGTAGCACCAGAAAAGTAACAATCCTGCCAGTTTTATGTCTTTGAATTGAACGTACAGAGCTTGAAAGTTAATTTCTGGGCTGTTTCGTATACAAAAATAGAGACATGGATCAGGGTATATTTAGAAGAGAGGACAGGTCTGATATGAGGTTCTAAACAGAGGCCAAAAAGGCTATCAGAGGTTAACCACAAAGAAGATTTAGATTAAGGTTATCAAATGAAGACATATCCTTCCTGGGCTGATGCTAGAGTAGTGTGAAAAGAATTAAATGCATTTAGAAAAAGATGTCTTTAACAGAATCTGACCACTTTTACATTGCTTTGAAGTTTACCATATATAAAAAATAGCTGTTTTGTAGACACTGTGTTATGCTTTTTCTTTGCCATTTAAAAATCATTAAAAATCAAACATGTCAAAATGGCACAAAAAATAAGAAAATAAAAAGGAATCTACTATCTGCTTACTGGTAAGATAATGGACTATATGTGTGTGTACTGAATAAAGACACCATAGGTTTACAAATTACTGGAGTAAAAAGTAAGAGTAAAAGTCCACATAACTACTACTAATATTTTGTTTATTAATATTAATATTAAAACACTAAGGATAAGTATATTTGAGGTCTATACAAAGTTATCTCTTTTGCGGCAGCATAAAGGAGTACAGTAATATATGTCATTTTTCTCGTTCCCTGTTGTTTCCAATTGTTTTCTGTGGTAAATACATGACATATTTTACTGTGTCACCAATTCTTGCTTTGTAACTGCAAGGCTTGCAGCGAGTCGAGGAGCAGTCACAACCCAGTGCTGCCTGACAACCTTTCCCTCCTATGCACTGCATCAAGTGACAAGGGCATGCCCCATATTGTGGGACTATCAAAGATAAGATAAGCACGTACACTTTGGCATTGCCTAGCACCACAACTTCTCTTCAACTTTCCATATGCAGTGCACAAGGTCAGGGAGCTGAAGAGACCTGAAACATCAGGAATTTGCAAGTCCTCAGTACTGCAGTGGGGGAAGAAGAGCTAGGGATTAACAGGAGAGCCAAAACGCAAATTTCATTTGGATACTGTCACCTCTCTCCCTCTGTTCTACATGAAGCTTTGTTTGCTTCAATACTGTTCGATGCCATTTCAGACTCCTGGGGTACTGGAGATGTCGATAAGGAAGGGGCAATATCTTGCCCCCACTGGAGCAGCAGACTGAGTTCAAGAAAAGCCAATCTTGTACACCTTTATGGCAACAGGAATGTACATGGGGGCTACTGAATCTCGCTCTACCAGTCAGACATAAAGCTCTCCTAACTTAACATTGTATCCTAAAGTATTCTTCTATCTTCTCTTAAAATTTGATATTGGAATTACATGTTAATGTGCTCAGTTCACAGGATCCTGAGATTTTTGTAGTCTTTCCCCATTATCCTTGAGGCAGGACCTCTTCAGACAGCTTAGATCTTCTCCAGACTCTTTACGTCGATACTTGGTCATGGTGACTTTGGGATCTTACAGCAAACTCAGTGGTTCACCCTGTCAGTTGTACCTCTAGGGCCTGGTCTGAAGGAAACTGAAATGTCCTACCTTTTCTATGTATGGCAAGTCCATATTTTTTTCTATTTTTTTCTCTCTGTTGCTCATTCCTTGAATCCCCCCCTTTCAGCATTGAGCTCTGCCACCCCACAGCCCATGGTAGAGGCCTGGGAATTAACCTGTGGTGGAGGGCCAGGACTATTCTCTCCACAGTCCTTAATTTCCTATAACATAACAGCCCCCATGGATACAGTTTGAATTCTTACAATTATTTCTCCCCGCCCAGCTTGATCCCATGATGTTTCTGAAAAACCACAAGACTCAGAAAAAAAAAATTCTTAAGAGTGGCAAGTGTTAAAGTCAACTTAAAAGACTGCAAGCTAAAACTGATCTAAGAAGAAGGACTCCGCAAAATAACAAGTTGCTCCACATAGGTTGCATCTTCGTTGTACCAAACCACACTAATCTTGTTTGTTTAACTCCCATTAAAAGTTAAAGCCTTTATACATCCTTCTTTCCCCCACTGGGTGTGGGAGTTTCTAAAGCTTTTGCAAAGCATGGAAAGTAAAGGTGATTGTAAAACACATGGCACTGGAGAAGTACACTGCAAACACTGTCACAAGTGATGGATTATATGTATATCCAGTGGAAAAGAGATTGAAAACAGCAACATTACCAGAGTTCCAGTTATGGACACATCATTTTTTTCTGACCCAAGGAATAAACTCCTTTTGTTAGACAATGGCCGGCAGCAGAATATGTCAGCACACTACATACATAATGAAAAACCATTAAAAGTCAGGTCAACAGATGGAAGAGAAGCTGCAGTGTGAGGTGTAAGCTGTGAAGAAGTGGGGCTTCCCAGCTGTCTCATCGGCCTGAGGAACCAAGAACATCTGACCAGCTTCACGTGCTGCTCAATGAGTACAATACAGGCAGAGAAGTGTCAGGCAGAGGTGGACTGAACAGGTCTCATGTAAAAGTGTGGGACAAGCCTTCTACTTATGCTGCTGATCTGGAACACACCCATATGTCCCCTGGGAAGTGGAAAGAGACCAAAATTGTTTCCACAGAAGCAAAGACCATGCTAATGGAATGGATCTGTTGCCATTCTAGACTGGAACTGAAGTCATTATCTGACAAAATAGCCTACAAGATTGGACCTCAATCCTTCTCTGTCTGCCTCTCCTTGCCATGACATATATCACTGCAGATGAAAGAACTGTAGGACTGATGTCATGAGTGGTGAGGTGGGGAAGAAAGTTTGAGGGTTTCAGAATACTATGAAAACTTCACAAGCAAAGGGTGGACAACTGGTTTGGACAGGTGACATCAATGGATTATAAGCAAGCTTAGAGGTAACTGCTGTTGAATCAGTTGCACCCCTGAGGTATGTTCTCACAGCTTTTCTAGTTTAATACTGGGTAGGACTAATAAAAGTGGAAAGGCCTGAGGATGTATTGACTGAACTCTCAAGAATGGATGAAAGAACTAGAAGGTCTGAAAAGGAGAGTGGTGGAAACCAATGGTAGGAGCAAACTGATTCTTTCCTCCCACTTTGCTATGTCGTAACATTTAGAGATGCAAGTGGCTTTGTCAACCAGCTGAGTGAAGTTTAGAATATATCAGTTTGTAATAACTTTTCTAATTAATCTGACAATCTGGACTTTAGGTTAGAGTAAGAAACTGGACCTAAAGAAAGCTACTGTTGAATCTGCCATATTTCTAAGTCTTAGTTTACCTTTTCTATGTTTCAGAGGGATTTGATACTTTAAGGCTTAACTCAGTTCTACAATTCAGATAAAAAGTATTAGCCCTCACTGTATTCTTTCATTATCGTTCTTTCACTATTTCATCCTTTGTCAATATTCTTCTTTGTCAATGTATCCTACAATTCAGCAGTAGTTTATGATAATCCATTGTCTGTTAATGAAATTAGCTCTTGAGAATGTGCAAAGCTTGTATTACTCATTTCTGCGGTAGTTATAAACAAAGCATAGGTGCTGTGGGCCAAAGCTGATGTAGAAGTTTCTCAGTGATGTTAGCTAGGCTATTACCTGCTTTTTCAATGAAGCTGTATTGACAAATGGGGAGTTCATCTGTCAGTGACCAGCGGTACCATTTTTCTTTGCCTTTTGCAACTTGCTTGAACTCGGAGCAAGAGGTCACTCATCACTCTCTTTGACCATTTGTGCAAGCAAATAAGAAGCACGATTTCGGAAGTAAATCTTTAGCAACTGTCACATATTTCCCTTCTCCTGTTGATGTTAGTAGACGGACATGTATAGACACTTTATCATGTTAAGATAACACGGCCATGAAGCTGGAACTATATAACGGGTTATTAGAGCTAAAGAATATTCAAACAATTTGAAGACTGTGGGGTTTTTTAGCTTTTGGTTGGTTGGTTGGTTGGTTTGTTTTAACTAGCATGTAGGAGGGAATTGGACATTAACAGGTGACTAGTTTGAACATAAGAGTGAAATAGTTTATCGACACACAAATTAGTTTTCAACTACTGCTATGTAAATGTAACAGCTTTGTATGGGGGGGAGGGGGAATTACTCCTGCATTTGGTTTTACTGTGATTTTATACTTGTCATAATAAAGTTCATTTCTAACTGTGGATGAAACTCACTGAGAAAAATTCTTCTTGCTCTATTCCATGTCACGTATTTGTATTTCAATAACCCCTAGAATGAATCCCTAACCAACTGAGACCTCCTGATCATAGCATGTCTACACACATTTGGAAAATTATGGTCCTTACGTAGAGTTTAATGGTAAAATTAAGTGCTGTAAATGATTGCCACTTAATTGACTTCCATGTAGACTTCCTCATACAAGATTTCTCTTGGTATATATACTAGAGGAGAATTTGTCCCAGTGGATGTATACAGCAATATAACTTCTTGGATATTTAAATATGTGCTGTGGGATGATGTAATCTGAGATACACCATAAATTAAATAAATTATGTTTAAAATATATTATACTATACAGAAAAGAAGCAATTATTTGAAAATAGATACCGATGGATTTATTAGGAAAACAGGCATGTGGCAGTGGACAAAACCTCAGGCATTAACAAAAGCAATCCTCTGTTACTGCAGAGGCTATCCATAAGCCCTATATCTTATTCAAATTTTTATTAAGCACCACCTTTAATTAAAGAAATTGTTGTTTTTCTTGCCATTACTGTTGCTGAATAAAAACTTACCTCTTAGGGGTTAGAAAATACTATTTTCTGGGCTGGTTCTAGATTGGGCCTAAATCAAGGTTTAGAGAATAATCAGACAGTTTTCTCAGCTTTTAGAGTATGCCATCAAAAGATTTTGGGTTTTATATACCATATGTAGCCATAAGAAATCATAATGTTGGAATTCGTCTAATGTGTCAATGAGCTTTGTTAAAAATCCCCAAACCTACAGCCTCACACTTTAGAATTCATTTTAAACACAAACTCCTAAAGAGATGCAGACTCCATGTAATTTTCAGAGCCACCTTATTTCTTCTGTAATTTAAGATGTCTTGTTTTGATTTAAGAAAAATAAAAAAACGTTTGAAGACCTTTTCTCCCTGGAAATCATGTTTTCCAAGGAGTGAAATGTACCATATTAAATCAATCTACACATCCAGACTTTTGATTCCAATTAAAATGTTCAAGATTTTTTTTAAAGACAGAATAATAGAAACTTAAAAACAAAGGAAAGGCAAACATGTTGCTAAAAAAAGATTAACATTTTCTGACTAATACATGGAAAGATGATCACACATGAGAAGAGACTGCTTGCAGAACAAAGACAGGAATAGATCTGTGAACGTGAAAGGATGCAGTATATTCTTTTATGGTGTCCAGTTTTGTGTCCTTTCAAGTGACATCTCAATTGATAAAGGGGCTGCAGTTTTTCAGACTACAGAAGACTTTCATTTGTGTGCCTAATCATTTTACTTTGTCTTTGTATTGATTCTAATCATCTTGAAAATAGGACTGGAAATTAGTATGCAATTCAGAAACTTTTTCCTTGGTTTTGGTTTATCTTTTCTTTACATAAATCTTTCCTAATTACATGATCTTTCACACACAAAATCTTTGAAAATCTTAAGCCTATTTGGGTAAGTATTTGTTGAACAAATATCCTAGTTTTAATTTAGATTTCATTTCCATAAATGTTACTTCATAACTAGTCATGCAGTTTTCAAAGCAGTCTAGGTGTTGATGTTTTAAAACAGTCTTGATTCCTCCAAGTGTCCAAAGCTAGACACTTGGCTGCCATTGAAAAATGAATCCATCAGTGGGATTTAATTACCTAAATATTTTTGAAGAAGTATGCCTAATTTTTGCATATTGTTACAGCCTCCCTTGTCATATGTGTGCAGTTCTCACTGATGTTAGAGTAGCTGCATGCTGAAAATGGCAGGCTTTTGACTTATGTAAACACCTATTATAGCATCTTTTTACCCTCTAAGGGTTTATGACATCTGCTTTCAGAATCTTAATCTTTCCAAACTGGAGACACATTTTGATCCTTTCCTTAAACGAATTATATTAAAATTCATTCAATAAAAAAATCAGGCAAGATAATTCCTGAGTATAAAAGTATATATTTCCATAAAATACTATGGAGGAGCAAAGCAGAAACTGAGAGTATGCAACAACTTTATACATCTGATTTACTACTGACAAAAAGATGAAACTATTATCAAAACAGCCTCTTTGTTGAACTTTTCTTGATAGCCAAAAAATATCATGCTTCTTGGAGCAAAAGATGTGAAAGACCCATCAGCACAGAACAGGACAGAGAGAATCAGTGTTTTCAGAAGCTGAACAACTAAATCATTAATTTTCATCCGGAAATTATGCTTAATGTCTTACCACGTCAATTGGGACATCTTTGTGATAAAGAGGAAATGACTCATGGTGATTTTTGTTTACTTGCTTAATTTGTCCATTTTTATCAAAACTAGTGCTGCTTCATTTTATTTTTTGAACCAAACCTTTTCCATTTCCCTGACTGTCACTAGGAAATATTTTGCTAATTAAAATGAACAATAAACTTCAAAATCAAAATTCAGCAAGGAAAAACCTCAGATTCCTAAGGAATCTAAAGAAGTATTCTATCAATCAGCATGTTTATAAGTAGAAAACAAAAATAAATAGCTCGCTATCCAATCAGCATAGTATTACATCAACAGTCCTTTTAAAGGTTCATTAGTGTTTCATCACCAAAGGTTGACTTGTTGCTGTGTTTTAGTTGCTTGAATGTCAATGGTGAGATGAAATGAATATACCAAGAGGTGAATACTTCTTTTATACTTATGCAGAGAGTTTTAAACCCAGGAAGAACTCAGACCTACTTTACAAAACCCTGTTTAACAGAATTTTTGCTCTAATTAACCCCAGGCCCCCCAAGTTGAATAAGATAAATGTGCAAGGAGAAATGGTGCTTTTGCCAGCTGTCTGTAGGTCTCATTTCTTTAAGTTTCTAGGTCTGATTCTGACTCCAGTCAAATGGTTTTTACACCAAAAACAATTAAAAGTGTTCAAGGGAGTCACTCCCACCCTACCTGTGTAAAAAACCCAACAACCTCTAAAAATCTGGATGCTTCCCTGATCTGTGATTTCCAGAGGAATTAACAAATATATGCCAGATGATATGCTACACAGGCATGGGAACAGGAAGCCTTTGGAGCTGTATTTGTTCCATTAAATGTCAAGGAAAGGATTTCCTTACATGGAAGAAAACAAACTCTATATCATTCCTACATCAGAAGTAGCATATCTGCCCTTTAACAGAAGCTAGAGCAGAAGAGTAATCGTCCTTGTTCCGGAATAGCACAGTACTGCTAGATATCACCATTTCTTACAAGGCAGCAATTTTCAGGAAGGCCTTCAAAGAATTTTAAGCTCCTTTTGGACACCACAATGGGGCTGGAGGAGAGGAATAGGAGGTTGCAAAAATTATGGGTTACATTCAGCTTCCATCATCCGCTACATCCTTTTCATGTGATGCAGGGGAGAATTGCATAACAACATTCTCCAAACCCGTGGCATGTGTTAGCCTGCTTGTCTGAAGTTCTTAGAAACATTTTTTCAAGGTCTACAGCTATAGATGACTTGGGGTGTATATTAGATATAACTGTTTATACCTCTGCTACAGTGTATGGGGCAGACTAAACATGCCTTGCACAGATTCTGAGGAAGTACAGACTTCTGCCTACAGACTGGAATGTCTTCCATAGCATGGAAGTCTTGCTGCTGTTTCTTGTTGGTAACAGGATTTCTGACTTACAAGGTTTATGTGGTTCAGCTGAACCATGTAGTTTTTTCTTGGACTAAATGATCGAAAAGTCATCACAAAATTATAAAAATGTAAGTAACACATGATTTGCCCTAACTTTCTTAAACAGACACACAGTGTAACCCATTCATTATACTTTGTGAGTGACTTCCACTTAAATATGGTCACTGCAGGCAGAATTTCCATACTGAAGTTAATTAGAAATAATGTTTTAAAATGTGCTTCTAGGTAGCTGTAACAAGAAAACTATTCTAGCAAAGCAGCTAGACAATCTTGCCAGCAGATATGAACATAAAAGCTGCTTGACATGCTTCATGTACAACAACAGTATTCATTACAACCAACAACCAGCAAATCAGACAAATTAAAACTTAATTCTTTGCCCTTCTAACAATTCACAACCCTTTGGAGTCTCCAATACTTGTAAATATTTCAAAGAAAGGTGGCCTTTACAGCATACCATGAAAGTCATCAAATGTAAATTATGTGGAATGCAAATAATACATGCCGTGTAATGTGCCTGACAGCCTGAAAAAAAAGAATGAAAATGGCAAAAAATCCTGACTGCATGTAGAAATGCTGAATCAAACTCCCCCACACAATCTAGCAGGATAGTCTGAAGTCTGTTTTAGTAGATTTTGTTAACATTTCTCTCCCTTCCCAACCCCTGTGCTTGAATCTCTTGTTACATTGGGACCTAAAGCTGGTAAATGCATGTTGCCTCCAGTGAGAAATATCCTTGCATTAGAATTGCTTCATCAGTTCTTAAAAATGGAACTAGGAAGAGTTTTTGGTAAGGTGTGCTTTCCTCACATATCAACCTACTTTTTCAATTTTACTAATGTATGCATCATTTGCAGTAAGTATGCAGATCAATATTTGTATAAACAAATAAGTTTAATAAAGTGAAATATTGCCATAATTTTTTCAACATAAGCATGCATTTTGAAGTATAAAAGCACACAAATTCCCAATTTCATTTTTATTTCACTTCATGCTTTTTGCATTAAAACAACTGTTGGAACAGATGCATAAATCAACCACTTCTTCATGAAGAAATATGATTTTGTATTTTGTGAACAAGCAAAGAATAGTCTAAAACAATAGGGAAAACCACATTGGCTATGTAAATAATGTAAACGCCTTATGGGAAAAGGAAAAAAAAATCATTTGAAGAAATTGGGTTATGATCTACTTCAAAATGACCAACTTATTTAAGTCTTGCCAACTCAAATATTGCACACCATATACAATTCAGTTGGGAAAAATCAATTAATTTCCTAATGTTTATGCTTCATAACAGTTGCAGAATTTCAGCAATGTTTCTGTACTTCTAATCTCTCCATCAGTTCAAACTCCACTCCAATGAACTTTTAACTGCAAAGACAAAAGTTGGATCAGCGGAGATTTTTGAAGAATTCTCCTACCTCAGCATTATTGTTATTCAGAATAATCAAGGCTGTCCTCTTTGCAAGAAGTTTCTTTGACAGCACTGACTAGCCTGAACTTTCTCAGAACTCTTTGTGTCTGTATATTTAAGCTTCCACTATGCTTTTGTTTGGAAAGCTCTTTGTGACAATGGGTAAAAATGTCCTTTTTCTGATTCATTCATGAGCAGAAAACAATATGTGTTTTAAGACTTGATTATGCAGACGCTTAACGAGAACAGTTACATTCAAGTTTATTGTAAACTACATATGAAAGTAATGGCTACTCACTGGGTAACTATTTGTCAGGACACCTCTGAAAATACAGAGAGTTACTTCTTAAATCTTTAATAGCTGGTTATTTAAACTCTCCATTGGTTAGATTCATCTGAGATTATTCATTAAATGAATTAGTAGCTTCAAGGTACATGGGAACTTTGTGAACATTACAAAGAATAACAGATAGCTTAATGAGATTTTCTTTGTTGTTTTGGGAGAATTTGAAAGAACCTGAAAGAAAATGGTATCCCAAGATTTAATAACTTTCAGGTAATTGAATTTGGAGGAAAATCAAATCATTTGTTTGCTTTGTGAATTAAGTATGGTTTTATGTTTATATTTTATTTAACATAAAATGTTAGTAAAGTGAAATTAGTATACTGAAACACTTAAGTTAGATTTTTATAAAAATATATATATAAGGACAGATATATGTATATGTATTGGTATGTATATTTTGTTCTGATCATGGTTAGGTGCAACTACAATGATTTCCTGACAAGCTCTGGAGTAACCCTTCTTCATTTTTCTAAGAAATAAGGACGGTGACTATTATATTCTGAACAGTTTTGGCAAATGCCCCAAATAAACTGAATATACATGTTAGAGAATCATCTCATTCCTAAAGGTAACTCTTCAAGCTGGTAGCATTACTGGACCTTGTATACTAGTGAAGATACAGATATACAGATTTGTCTATCCAGCAATCTCCCTGGTTTTTGTTACTTTAAACTTTTTTTTTTTTTTCCTAAAGGAACTGTATACCTAGTTTTTGTGTATATTTCTATTCCTTTGGGCTTAGTTCTAGAAATTAATCAGGATTTTCTTCCTTTGCATGAAAGGAAGAATAATTTAGTTTTATATTTTAATCTCTTCTGATCTTAATAGCTGATTAGGCAGCAATTATTCAGCATTTCTCATAACAAGTTCAGCAGGGCATCAAGTGAAGGTATCTGGCAGCAGGTTGAAAACAAAAAGGAGTAGTACTTTTTTCGTATAATGAAAATTGAAATTGTGAAGCTCACTGTCACAGAGTGCTGTGAAAATGAAAAACCTAAAAAGAGTTAAAGAAAGTAATAGCCACAGTTTCATGGAAGCAAAAATTTTTGAGGGCTGCCAGCCAGAAGGATGAGATGACGTACCTGCAGTCCAGAAGCCAAAGGGCAGAGCCATTTTATTCTCACACTTCTCTAAGCATCCTCTACTGACCACAGTCATGGGCTGGACACTGGCACAGGCTCACCTCTGCTCTGACTTGAATGACTGCTCTCATGTTTTTGTCACATCTATTGAAGTTAAAGGTAAAAGTACAATGGTTCTGCTCAGTCACCACGTAGGGTGAATGTATTAACATCTAAGATGAGAGACAGATCAGAAATAATTCACTCAAATCATGGGAATAGTTAATTAAACCAGTGCAACAACTATAACTTGAAGTGAATAGGGTGTGAGCTAATTCCACATACAAACACCATTTTATACTGCTCTGGATGAATGACATTGCCCCTTTTTAAATACCTATGTTTACTACAGTATCTAATGGCTTCATACAGCACTTTAATTGACATTACACCAAATCTAGTAACAAGACTGTGTTTTCTTACAGGTATTGCTAAACGATGTAATATTACTTCCTGTAACTATGGAGACCTTTGCTCTCGTTAGTGCTGCTATTCCATTTGACTGTAACCCTGAATAATCTTTAAAGAATGTTTTTAGTCATGGGCCCTTCACCTTCTGGTGATTTCATCCAGATACAATTTCCACAGGCTTTACTGGGTTAGACAGAATAAAAGAAGGGACCATCTGAATAAAATAAAATGTCACCATTAAATTGGCTTTTGTAGCTTAAGGTATAATGTAATGATATTTTCCCAACAGCTGCTTTCAGTTGAATTTGAAGTTTTGAAAACCCTTTGCATCTGATTCAAGTAATAAAATGCAGGTTGTGTTACTTCCTCCTTCTGTGTCATATACAATAAGCAAAACGTTGATACTTTACATGCAACTGGTGGTCATTAGGAATTTTTACTGTATGTTAACATTATTTGCTGACCTCAACATTTGATGAATGAGTCACCCAATGAAAAGTTTGCTTAAAAATCAAGGGCCGGATGGATGTTATTTTGGAATTAAACAATTCAGTATTTTTTTCTAATTTCTGTTGCTCACAGAATTTTATTATCTGTAGCTTATTGGTTGTATTTTCATTTCTTTCAGTTTTTACAACTAGATTGGAATAAAATGAGTGCAATTCTACATATCTTCATGTGTTACCTTTTATCCCAAGAGAGTTTAAGTACAGACTAGACAAAGGGATCACTTCATCAACCACTGAAGTACAGCCATCCCTGAGGTGAAATGTAGCAACTGCTTGTCAATGTATACAACCAATATGTAAGAATTTAAGACAGGGAAGGAAGAATAAGCATATTCTTAGGAATTTAGTGAGGCAAAATCAACACCTGAGGCTGCAGTAATATGCCACGGTCTTGTAGTGATAATCTTTTGTGAAGCTCACTTCTTAGTGTATCTAAAAGAAGTCACTTCATCCTTCATCATATGTTCCTTACTATTATTGCTACCATGGTAAATATTGTACAAACATTGAGTATTTTCTAAACAAACAAGAAAGATGAAGAGTTTAAAGGAGATAGATAGTCCAGATACGTGAATGTTAGGCTCAGGAAGGAAACCGGTTCTTTCACCTGCATCTTCTGCACTTTCCACTGTCTCCAGTAATGTTCTCTTTCAGTATGATCAACATCCTTGATCCTAAAGAAATATTTTAACCATCTTATTCAGCATCTGCTGCAAAAACTACATCACAAGGTATTTTATGGTATACTAACATGAAGACTTTAAGTAGTAGAGGTTGGAAAGACAAAGATGTTTTCAGAGATATCTCAGAAGCAGAGAAGAACTGATGAATTACTTAAGAAAGCAAGAAACATGTTAACAAGATCTCATAAAAACTATGGGGCACAACAACAGGAAAATAAGAAAGTATTGTCCAGTAAAGTCAAAGTAAAAGAGAAACAGAAGGAGACTAAGAAGGTGCATGAGGCAGAATACAGGAGGAGGAGGGTGAGAACAGATGAAAAATATGAGGCAGAACAGCAGTAGAAGAAGAGGAATGTAGAGTCCAGAAAAGTGGGAGAGAAAAAGATTAAGAAGGTGCATGAGACAGAGTGCAGGAAAGTGTGGAGTGTGTGAAATGCAATGAGAAAAAAAAATTACAAATTCAATTTCCAGTTGTGTTTTCCTAGGTCACTTTTCACCTGAGCTGCTGAAATGACAAGCATAAAGCAGACCTGTTTTCATGGAGAACAACTTTTGTGTTGAGGTGACTTTTCTCCTTCTTTTTCTGTTACCTGGCTTTACCTGGAGGACGTGACAGGTTAATACTAGTTCAGGTCCTTCTAAATGGGCTGATGCATTTGCAACACTGTCAGTTCTTCACTCCAGAGGGAATGCTACTGCATGAGACAATCTCATTTCAGAAATTAGTATTTACTGTGACTCAGCTATCTTCATCTTAGAAACTGCAAAAAGAGACACAAGCCTTGAAAAGATACACTGGCATCCCCGAAGGAGCACTTCAGGGAACTTCTTCATGATTGTGGTTTTAATTAGGCTTTAACAACTGCTGAATGCCTGCTTACGCTACTAAAATGCAAGAAACTTTCAGGGAGAGAATGCAAGATCAAGGAAATTAAGAATTATAAAAATTCAAGCACATATCAACACTTTTCAGGAATTTCAGGCTTAGATTTCAAAAATTTTATATAAAACATTCTCCCCTCTTGCCACATCATCCTAGCTTTGGTTTATATGTGCTCATAATCTTTAATCTCAATTCAAATTTTAGGTTATTCTGTATCCAATGACAGAAAGTAAAATATAGCCAAATCATGTGTGGTTTGCATTGGAACCATTAAAAAAGAATAATTTTTGTCTCAATGACACTTAAAACTATAAATCCTTCAGAATCCTGGGAGTTTTACCAGACTTTCACAAAAAACTCCACATCCCATATCGTTCCAAACTAGATATGTTAACAGGTGTATGAAAGTAGTCTAATATTCATTCAGTTTTAATGAAATCTGACTTAAAAAAATGTTATTTTTGATTTTGCCATAAAAGTTTTGGAATGAAAGCAATTCATCTTACCAAACTATCCCTGTATAATTAGAAGTATTTGAAGTGAAGTGGAAGAATTACCATAAGGATTTGCTACAACCATTTTCACTGTATTTTCAGGAACACAAAAAGTCACACACACATCTGCCTGAAGACCAACATCTTAAACACTCCCCTTTGAAAAAAACCCCTCTAATCTAATAGCAACTGTTAAGTGATTGTACTGGTTTTGGCTGGAATAGAGTTAATTTTCTTCATAGTAGCTCCTATGGTGCTACGTTTTGGAGTTGTGAGCAAAACAATGTTGATAGCACGCTGATGTTTCAGCTGTTGCTGAATAGTACCCACACAGCATCAAAGCCTTCTCTGTTTCTCACGCTGCACTGCCAGTGAGTAGTCTAGGAGGACACGAGAACAGGGACAGCCAACCCCAACTGACCAAAGGGATATTCCTCCATACCATACGATGTTGTGTTCAGCAATAAAAGCTTGGGGGGTGTGGTGGTGTGCTCCTCCCCTGCTCCCTGCACAGACGGTAACCATCAGTGGGAGTCATCCTGATGGCTGCATCCAGGTTATGCTGGACCTTGAGGATGAATGGCAACAAAGTAGCCAAGGGCCACCTGAAGCAGTGATCTAAACGTTTTGCTGATATGCAAATATGACTATAAGTCAATCATTTTATTCTATAAATAGTGGCCAGCCCAGGGCCTGTTGAGCTCTGCTGCATGGCAGCGGGCTGCACGCCAGGATCTCCTCTTGAGTACGGACGCCTCTCAAGGTTACTCCTCGAGGCTGAGAGGTTCCTTGCTGCAACAGATCCTCGGTAAGTGACTAATAGCATGCTAAACTTTGAAATCTTAGCTAAGTGACATAAAGGATTGATTGTGCATATATAATCCTTTAGACATAAACTGTTGACCAAGTCTGGGACTAGGACTGGATCCAGCCGCACCTAGATTCCTCTCTGAGAAGGAGTTTAGAAAGCAAGGGGATCCTTTCCGAACCTCATGACTCAACGGGAGGGTCTCCCTGACAGTTTTGTCTAACCCTGTCCTCTATGCAGTAAATAATCAAGCGTGCCTTGCCATTGATCTTGTTAAATCACTGTCGCACTGAACATTGTTAACTCCCTATTCTATATCAATAAACTATATTTTTACTTCTCTCTTATGAGTGAAGTGCACACTCACTCCATCTGCGACAGGGGGTTATGGAGTTTTCCAGGGGACTGGTTGAGTATGTGTTGGCTGATGGGTAGAGATTGTCTTTGCTTGTTTTTCTTTAGGTTTCTTTCCACCCCCCCCCCTTTTTTTTTTTTTTTTTAACTTATTAAACTGTCTTTATCTCAACCTGTGAGTATTCTCACTTTTGCCCTTCTGCCCGCTGTAGGGAGGGAGTGAGCGGCTGCGTTGAGGGGCTTAGCAGCCTACTGGAGCTAACCCACCTCAGGGATATAAATATTTTCACTGATCAATGGGAGTATTCTGGTATTTGAGAATTACTGATGTTGATTATGTTCATCATGCACGGAAAAAAATAAAATCACCTTCCTTCTAATGACTGGATTTTTTCATAATCTTCATATTAGTGCAAGTATTCATCATTATACATTATAATTGCCAAATAGACCTTATCCTACATTTAGCTGATTGTTTCCTGTTAAACATTTGCAATACTTCCAGGTCCTGCTGTGATGTTCCAGTGTCACAAAAGAGGGTAAATCACATCATATTTATTTACCTTTATAAAGGTTTTGTACTTTTTCACCATAAGACACTCAGCAGAAACAAAGTGACTCTTTTTTCTTTAACAGGTAGAGGTGGAAGCTTTGGAAATTAGCACTTCTGCTCTCCAGGTTGGTACTGTATTTGGTAATGGCCACTATAGAGAATAGTACCAGCTGAAAAAAAATCTCAAGGGAGAGAGGTAAAGAGTGGGAGGATCCAAAATCTAGCTTAAACACCTGGAAAAAAAACCCTCAGATAGTAACACTCTCAGAATGAAGTCACTGAATTGTCAGGCTCTTTTTTCAGTGATTTCATTTCACTATGTTTTGGGCCAAAAGGCTTAAATTCCCAAAACAAAACAACAGCCAGAACCAAAACCAAAAGTTATCAACCCATGTGTACAGCAGTCCTCTCTGATTTTGATGGAAGATTTCTTTACCTATATCACTGTCCTCTTTTTCTCTTAATTTTTGTTACAGAAAAGGAGAAAGTGATCTTTTGTATCTATTTTCCCCTTTCCACATCAGGGCCCTTAAAAAAAAAAAAAGAAAGAAGTAAATCACACCAAAACAATGAAAATCAAGAAGAGAGTTAAAAGATGCACCTATGCTATCAAATAGCCCTGGTTTTGGTTCAGTGATGGTCCATGCTACATGTAGGTTAAGCTATGAGTTGACTGTTGCTTTCCCCCCTAATCAATCTGAGCTGAGGGCATGTCAGGATGGACACCTTCACGCAGAGCAGACTGCTCCAGAGACCTTCAGCTGGTGGGAAGAAACTGATCTCCAATCCTCTCTCCTGAAGAGCAGAGATTTCAGCAGGCAAAACAGCCTAAACAGATGACTTGAGTGCCCAAACGACTCAGGTGAGTTTCCCTGTCTCCACACTTGTTGCCCATTCAACCACCCATCCTATCCTTTACTTGAGGGATGGGCTCTGGTTGGACTGTCATCAGCAGTGTCACATTCCTCTCAAAAGTACCTGTGAGAAGCTGGCATTTTCCTCACACAAAAAAATACTCTGCCAAAAAGCTCCTGCCAACCTTTGTGCAAAATCATCCTAAAAATATTGGGAAAACCACTGCTAGCCAGCCAATGTTGATTAAGCAGTCAAGTGGTTATTAATGGTATTATTACAGCTGCTGGTATTATGGAAGGATTATGTTAGTGATTTTTCAGGAAAACAACATCTGCAGAAAATGCCTTCTTTGTGATCAACTAGGAAAAACTCTCAACAGCTGTTGAAAATGGCATACTACCATTCACAGCACCTAACCTTGTCTCTTTAAAGCCAATAAAATGTAATTGCCCCGTTGCAAAAATATGTAATGAATCAGAAATGAAATAGTTCAAAGAAGGGAAAGGATTGACAGTGGATGCTCAAACTTTCTGTCTCTGTATATGTCACTTTTTAATGTATACTTGTTGAAGGTTTTTTCCCCATGCCTTTCTACTCTTACAAATGAGTTGGCAATTTACATTATTGCAACTGAAGGTTAGAATATCCCTCCTCGTCTATGAACACATCCTGCAAGAAGGTGCCTGATGTCATTCTACCTGATCCAGAGCTTATGTTCAAAGAGCCTGATCCAAAACCCACTGAAGCCCATAGAAAAACTAGTTCTATTGAATTTCAAGGAGGTTTTGACTAAGTCTAGAAGAACAAAACTGAGAGGTTTGTTTCCAACAGCAAAAAGCACAAGAAAGTTCCCTGTGAACTTCCTGCTTCTCCTTCTGTGCTCCTGCATGAAGGAATCTGCCCAAGTAACTGCACCATTGCTTATTCCTTTCTATTAATACAACCTTGTATTTATCTTAATGAATCTGATTTTATCATTCTTATCCTCGTATCTCTTCAGTTTATTCTCTTGCCCTAAGATATACCCTCAACAACCACAGTTAATTCAGTAGCTATGAATCAGCGGAGAATATTATACCTTATCTGATTTAAAATTTCTCTTATGTGTCATTGCCTCTCAGCTGATCTCTTATGTGACTGACCACTATACTCTTTATCACATGCATGGACGTGGGAATGGAGTGCTGTTACATGATCCTCGCTTGACACACTGACCTCCATTTAACAATTCACCATTAATGATTACTCTCTGCGTTCGGTTATTCTTGCCAATTTTGCATTTAGATTTCTCTAGATTCCCTCTGAAATTATAATTTGTAAATTTAGTAAATGTCTCGCTAAATTTATACATTATTTTATGATGCAACAAATCTTTTAGATGAGTTGTCTTTTGAATATGTCGCATAGATGTACATTTTGTACCATGTAAATCAATTGAAAGAGCACGTTGCTGATAAAGGATCCCTCCAAAATGGGATTAATGGCACACTTCTATTTAAAAAATAAATTGTAGCTATAAATTCATACTTCTGAAGAACTGACATAATATAGAAGCGAAACCCACAGGGATATTAATAATTCTGTCATCAAAGCAAGTTTGATTATTGTATTTACAACATGATCTGCAGCCACCTTCTAAATGATGAGAAAACAAAACACTGAAAAATGGCTCACGAAGTTGGCACTACACATGCTATGCAAGCCGTGAGAGGGACGTGAGCAAGTGACACCGATTCCAGCATATTGCAACAGCGAAGTGATTAACTCCACCATAATAATAGTGTTCTTTTAATGCATCTTTCAGGGGTGTAATTATAACTAGTATTACTAAAGTGCCAGCTGAGACCTATTATTCCTTGTACCATGTGCTATGCTACAGACACAATAAAAGAGAGCCACTTCATGCTATTACAAGATCTGGATACATACCATCCCCATGTCTGTGTTTCTGTTCATATGGGAAAGGCACATGCTAAATGAAGGACTGTGATGAACTTTAACTAGTTCCAGGATGTGGAAACTGGGAGATCAAGGCTGCAGTACAGAGTACATTTGCACTGCTTGCAGAATAAAAGAGGTTTTTTTCCTGCTCCGTTTTTCATATGTTTTACAGAGACTGAGAAAGTTGTTAGTTTTCCTTTTTCCATCATGGCAATTGTATGGTAATGTTCACTTTTCTAAAGCTTGCAGAGAAATGCTGTGAGATTAAACCCTAAATGCTTTCATATGTTAAAAAAAGAAGAAAAAGAAAAAAAAAAAAGAAAAAGAAAAAAAAACCCAAAAAACTATCCAAGGATCTGGTTAGTCAGCCAACAAATCCAGCTGGGGTGCCTGATCCTCCACTGTGTAAAATGCTCCCAGTCCTACTGAAGGTAATAGCAACTCTTATTTGTGCCAGCTGGGGATCTAGCCCATGAGGCCATAAAGCAAACAGGGTAAAAAATCCCATCAAATTAAACATAATACATATAATTTAGGCTACCTCCAAGGGCTCCTAAACTAATAAAACCTGAATTGAGAGCGAGGACATAATTAGCTCTATTTGTGTCATATTTAATTTTATCAATGATATGACTAATTGGCCCCTTTTCTATCTGTTTTCATTGTTTTCAGGCTTGACTCACTTTTTGCTTGTATACTTGCCAAGGGGTTTGATAGCATTGCTGCTCTCTGGAGTTAACCTCTGCAGGAAAGATCTCTAGATTTGCACCAGGGCAGCTGAGAACAGAAGAGTGGATTCATTGTTACGGACCTGTTCCTACATTCACTGTAACCATTGGAAAATGAAATATTAGACTGCCACAGTATTTAAATTTTTACTTATTTTTAAGTATTCTGAAGTAAGCTTTACTTATTTTTCTGTGCCCATAATTTTTTTAAATTCATGACCACAGTGAAATAGTAAGAACTGTTAAATGTACCTGCCTGAAAAGCAGGAAATTTCTTTTCTATGTGAAGATCATATTGCTCCCTTGAATACACCATGTTCTTCCCCCCTCTGCTACTTTATAGCGTGTGTAAAATCCGTACTGTATTTGAAAATTTGCCCCACTGCTGGTTTGCATTCCTTCATTCTGACAATAATGAAGAAATTATTTATAAAGTTATTCAGCATCCTTGTTACAAGTTAAAGTAGATTGCTAAATTGTTTGGTAGACATTCATTTTGAATGTGAACTAAATAGGATCTTACTATATTTGATTTCACCTAATATATATCATGTAGAAGAAACGTAATATCACTCATGAAACTAGCTTGCAGATTGATGAAAATATTATGTTGCATTATGTAATATGGGCAAAATACGGTTAACTAAAGCAAAAGATTAGCACCAAATGAATTATGAACTCATTGAGACCTAAAATTTTACATATACAGGGCCTGATTCTAATTTACATGAGCTGATGTAAAATGTGAGTCACAGGAAAAACAATCAAGACACACCTCTAAAATGAGTATAACTGATAGGATTACTGCTTTCATTGTCTTGAAATGAAGAGAAAGGCTGCAATCAAAACCAAGCAAAGAAATATGGGTTACTGAATTAAATTACTTCTGTGGTTTTTTTCCTTAGTGTAGTTACCATTGGATGTTGTTTCGAGTTCTGGTGCCCGTGTTTTTAGAGGATTTCAGTGAGTGAGCAAAGAGATGGTGAATACAATTTATAACATAAGACTTTTGAATTTAGATCCAGATTTATCACATGTGTCATTAAGCACCTAATACAAGCATCTCAAGATTGGAAATGAGTGCTACAGAGTCCTTCTATAGTTACTACTGGTCTTTCAGTAGAAAGAAAGAGTTATGTCCAGACGGCAATAGTATCAACGTAAAAATGAATAATCCAATGGAGATTCTTACCTCACCCTAGTGAGTATATGGAGGACTCCTCTATATACCAGAAGTTAATCTGGGACAAGTATCTGTAAAAAGCTCCACATTTTTTAGATTTAAAAAAAAGAGAGGACTATAAAATATGTGGACAATAACATTACAAAAATGAATGGTTGGAACTGGAGATAGAAAAATTAAAATCAGTAATTCAGAAAAGGTAATTAACTGTTGATTTTTATCTGGATTTTTTTATCAAATGTTCTACTTCTACTGTGACTATTTGACCTGAAACAGGAATGGATTCCAAGCGAACGAAATCCTATATCCCACAAGTTTGGTTAAACAGCTTTATAACTGATTGTCACCAAGTCCCTCCCCTTCCCTCCAAGCAATTAAAAATCTACCTGTTCTGCACTTCTTTCCAGCCATAAAACCACGCTGGAACCAGATAGGACCTCAACATGCATATTCCTTTGAGCCGGTGACAAATTCTGTTCTTAGGTTTTTGTTGTCTGTGTTATCTGAATGCTAAATCCCATATATATGTCATAGATGGTAAAACAGTGCAGAATTACAAACACAGACAGCAGATATGTAAACATAGGAATAATTCCCATGTTTTTACAGTTGAAGCAGATTTCTTGCTTCTGCTCAGTCTCTTTGTGCTGTGCTGGACACTGCCTGTAGAGTCTAGGGAGTCAGCAGCTCTCTCCAGGTGGACATTCACGGAGCGTGGCACGGATTTGGCTTGGCAAGTCCAAACCACCCACCTCACGGCATTTGGCTCCAGAGCGTCCTGGGAGCAGGGCCCAGGGCATTGCTGTTCTCTGCCTGTTCTTGGCTGGTATCATCTCACAGCACAAACCATGCCAAGGATAATGGAGACCTGGCTCAAGAAACAGGGAACCACAAGCGCCTCCATTCAGCCATATACTTTCCACACTCACCTGTTGAGAAAGTGCAAACCCTGGACTTTCCAAAAAGAGGCATTTCATGACGTTGTAGCATCAATTAATTAAGCAAAAAAAAAAAGGGAAAAAAACCCTCAGTTCTCTAAAATGGATCATACACAACAGCACTAAAACTGACAGTGTAGAAACATAATTCACAAAAATCTATTCTTTTTCATAACCTTTCTAGTTTCACTAACAAAGACAGTCTGGAGGTTGGTCTTTCATGTGACTGAGTCAAAACCCACTCTGAAATTCTGTGCTTATAAACTGGAGATATATTTTAACAATGCTCTCTGCTTTTCTTTGCAAAGATTTCCAACTTTATGTAAAGAGATCGACATTTAAAAATGATTTTCTGAAATGTCTCAATACTGATTTCCCAGCTTCTTCTACAATTCCGGTTAATTAAAGGTAAATTAAACCCAACCATGTCACCCAATTACATCCACATTGCCCATTTTATTACATGTGGCTAGGCTGACAGCATAAAGAATTGCCTTCAATAGAAGAAAAGCAAATTATTCTCTATTTAAACTGCTGGGACGGCATTTTAATTCTTTAACACTTGATAAGCACTTAACAGAAGAGGACAAAATTACCTTAAAGAATCAAACCTTCTGTTTTTCAATTGACTTCAGTAACTTGAAGCTTTTTAATTAAGTACACCAGAGCAGTTTATTGCTTTAGCTGGTTCTCTGTACCTTTGAGTCTTCTAATGTATAAACCCTTTTATGTGGTAATAACATTCCATATAGGTTTTCCAACAGCATAAAGGTATTGGTTTAGCCTATTTATACTTAGCTCTCTACATCTGTTAAGTAATTGCTTTTTTCTTAAATGAAATATTAGAACACTAGAGTATGTACTTTGTATGTATAGACACTGTGGATAGTGTATAATAAAATCATTCATGCTGCAATAATTAAAGCTGTGTCAGCATTTTCATTACAAACTCCATTTTTCAAGTGTTTATAATTCAGCTATAAAAAATTGTCTTGGACTCTTTCCACCATATCTGAAGGCCAAAAAGCTATATCCATAAAGAAGTTTACAAGTTTTGAACACTTGTTTTGCAGGTGTAGAACTTAAAAACAATTTTGATTTACAAATGAATTTTGACAAGTAGCCACTGGCATTTTTAAACTCAAACAAATCCAAAACACTTGAGATTTTCAGGTTCATAAAACCATGCTTTCTGTGAGATTGTATTAATTGCTGTAAATGGCTGTTGTCATCCCTCATCAAATTTGTGATTGGTCATGAAAATACTGGTAAATGTTAACAATAAGTAAATTTATAACCTACAAGATCTTAAATCTAATAATGTGAAGTGTGATTGACGTATTCTTTTATGAATGCAAGTATATATACATTTAACTCTTTGTAAAGGTGCTAAATCAAAACCCTATGCTAAATCCAAGCGTTATGGAAGTCAGTGTGAGTTTTGGCAGGATTTTCTCTCTGGAGACAGCAGTTATCTGTTTTTTCACAGATCCAATACAGCATGGGCATCAGCTGTGTCGGCTTTCCCACAATACCCTGTTAATATGCCTTAAACCTGGTGTGAAGGGAGCCCTTGCAGTGATAACAGAGTAGCTCACTTGACATGTCATTAAATCTTTTTTCTCAGTCTGCTAAAATGGCTGCCAAGTAAGGTCACTTGGCTGGAGTTTCTTGTAACAGGACAAATGGATGGACTGTGTAACCACAACTAATTCCACAAAATAACAAACAGGGCTTTGCTTGGTATATCCCTGCCACCTCACCCATACACTTATCAGCTTGTGGAAATTTGGCCTGTGAAGACATGGAAGCACTGATCCATGGACCATCAAGCTTTTCTGGCGTACTGCGTCCTTGCGGATGCGTAAGGAGTCCTGACAGAGCTGTTCTCTGCAGTGCTGGCCATCTGCACAGCCTTGTCAAATCTCTACTTCATCAAAGGGAAATGCACACCATCTCTATTAAATTAACGGTGGGTTTTTTTCCACTAATAAGGTTGGAAGTGTGATTATCTTTCAAGTAGAATAACTCCTGTAACTTCTGTTCTCTCCTATCCTATCCCATCCTAACCTATCCTATCCTTGTTATAAATCAACGTCATAGTACTTATCACTTTTCAGCTGTGCATTAGCCAATGGAAGATCTGTCAGGGATGAGTCTTTTTGTCTTGTTGACAGAGGCAAACAGAAATAAGCTTTGCCCTACAGAGCAAAAACCTCTGCAAACTGCTGCCCTCAGGCCCTGTTCACACCCATTCCGCATATTATTTGGCTTGGAGAGTCATAAGGCTTCGTGTGGCATCTCTATTGCCCTAAAATAGGACTATTATTTTGTTTTGTTTTCATCTTGATACATGTGAAATATTATGAAGGCTGTGTTTCAGCTGCTTAAGTTTTTAAACCATGGTGCCCAGGGTCATGAGGTGAATGGCCCGTTATGTGATAGGGCAGGTTGGACTAGGAAGCCTTTTGGGGGTGATGTTGGAAGATTCTGCATGGGACAGAGGTGGTATTGTTGGTGACATACCTGCCTGTAACTTTTGTGTCTCTAGAGAGATGCCTTTTCCCTCTTCAAAACCTTGACTAGGATAGTAGATATGTCAGGCACTATCTTTGGGACAGGAATAAATTTGGACTTACTAATAAACTAGTTATTTAGGAATTTTACAAAACTTGATTTAGAAAAATAGGGTTTTTGTCTCATATTGCCACAGCATTGAAAAGAAAATCTATGTTTGTGTGGCTGCACAAGGCCTATGATTTAAAACCCGACATTTCTAAAACTGTACCACATATCAGTTCTTGAGATGGTAGGGTCTATTTGCACTGTGAGAAAACCTTTTGAGGTAAAAAAACTTCCAGTAGAAATCACATTACTTTGTACAGTGCATGTTTCTTTCATTTTCTGCAATGTAAATGTTGAGGGTAACACTAATGTTATTACACAGGTATGACACACATCTGTGATATGCACCATGTGAATTTGCTGTGCTGATATTTCAAAGACTGGCTTACATTCATGGAGCTTTTAAAGTCCAGTACAACCTTCTGGAAATTTAACAAACACGTTTTTGACCTCAACCCTTCCTGTGTGCAGTATTGTTGGCCAGTTTGTCCCAATTTCACACGTTTTTAATTTCAAAGTTCTCAGAGTAACAAAACTCATAGCTGGTGTTACTTTAAAACAGTTCAAAATAAAGATTGAGCCCTGCTGTTAATTCCAAGAAAGCAAATGAGATAACACCTGACTTTAATTTAATATAGTAAATCCAAAATCAGATTTGGAAAAAACCACAAAACAGTCCTATTGTTTAGTCTAGTTGAATTTTTTTCTCATTCTTAAATTTAAAGGAAAAAAAATAATGAAAAATAAATTATTCTGATTCATGGTTTCCTTACCACTGTTTTCTGAGGTTTTACACCAGAGTATAAGCTACTGAATCAAACTTGTAGTCATTGTGCATGGGATTTGTGCATATCATGGGGTTCATATATCTTTATCACCCTTTAAAGAATAGCAGTAAAAAAAACCCAGAAAGCCTTTCCCATTAATCATTTCAAGTGAACTCACATTTTTAGAACAAGGACAGAGGCATATTGCTCTTAAAATGCACTTCTTTGCTGTTTGTTTTAATAACATTTGCACTCCAATGCCTCATAGGAAGAAGAGGGTAATATGCAGCTTGGCTCTAGAAAAGTATGATTTTCAATTTTTTCCTACAGTTTTACTTCCATTATTCCTGAATATTTGTATCTATTGCCATCAGCATCCAAGCTGTTCACCTCCATTGAGGATGAACCTACTAGTAATTATGAGAAAAACCACTTGACAAACTGGTACTGGAATATCAGAATGATAAATCAGAATGACAGTGTTATTTCATACAAGCACTTTATGTGACCATCTGCAAGTCCATATATTAAGAATAAAATTATCAACAATCAACAAATCAACACGTCTTTACTGTGATACCACTGAGTTAAATAAGCAAAAAGAACAGGTTTATGGTATTTTCAGACTTTCATTCTGATACGGAGCAGCAAGACACAAAATGTAATCATTGTCTGAATGCACCAGAAATTTTGAAAAACGTTTTTTTACTTGAGGTGATTTAGTTTTAATATAGACAGTGCAAGAAATCTTTTATTGTATCCAGATTCCTAAAATGTTGGTTTATCTTTAAATCTGACCTACTTGTTATTAAACATTATTTAAAAAGTATGTGTCAGACATTTACTAGCAAAACCTAATTATCAATGGACATAAACTTTCTAGATCAAAGACTAAGTTTCCATGGCAGTACCTAAAATGCCCTCTTAAGTAACAGCTCATGCATCAAATTAGCATTGATACTCACTTAACGTATGAAGAATGAAAACCAAATTATGTTCATTTCTACCTAAACTCACAGAAGTAACCAAGACTTAGGAAAGTCAAATTTGCAAATCTGCAGTGTATTGGTGTAAATAATTGGTGTGATGTTAAAGTAAATAGCACTAACAATGCTTGCTAACTAGACTTGCAGTATGCCGGCGTTAGCAGAACAAAGATCTGAAGTAGCTTAGAATTGATGCTTTATATGAAGAATAATAATACAGATGAAGAGAAACTTTCTTCAGTGATTGCTTATGGAAAATATTTTGGATTTGTGGAATATACATGATTTGAGGTTTTCCTGTAACCCTAGCTAATGTCCTGGTAATCTTTTGATGCTCATCAGTAACACATTGTTATGCCTATAAGCACTTTTTCTACATCTTTTTTGGTTTAAGACTCATTAAATCTTTAGTAGCCATGAGTAATAGTATCAAAGAAGATAATACAGGATTCATTGTGTCATACAATACCTATAGCTTCCACTACACTAGCAAATGGGAGTAAAATTAAAGCCTTCTGTAGAAATGTTACTTATAGAAAGAAAAGACTTGCTTAATATCTATGTCTTCAGTGAAGTTTTGTTAGTAAACAATAAGGTCAAATTATGTCTATTAACAAAATATTTTCAAAATTACTGCTGATTAATTAACAAAATCTTTATTACTATAGATTACTGAAGTGTTAGACACTGTGCTTCCATTATAAATCTGAAGTATAATTGAAAATTTGCCATTGGGCTCTTGGTTGAACATGGAAATAATATAGCTAAAAATCACAAATGTCTGTGCCTAAACTAAGCCTCCTAGGGTTGTATTCATGCATTTAAACAAAAGGCCTAATGAAGACAAACTTAGGTCTGAACATTTGGATGAATAACTTGTGCTTTCAGATCTGGATGTTTTTTCATATCCTGCCCTTTATTATTTTTTTTTTCACACACAAAATTAATTGTAAAAGTGGATGGTATAATAATTCTAGTAACAAACATGTTACTGTAAGCTACACTGTCAATACTAACTAATAATTAATATCAGAAATAAACATAGTGGCTCAACATATTGCTACTTGCTCTTTTTTGGGTAAGGGTAATAACAACCAAGTTTATGCATTAACCCACAACTCTGTTACACTCATGAGTTGTAGCTGAGGTCAGGATTAGTCTCTATGATATGGCAATGCCATATTTTTCATGTTCAAATTATTTTAGTCATGGAGGCCAACAGAAGAGGTCTTGAAGGATCCAAAGCTCCATTTCAAAGTGGGGAGAAAGCATAGGACATAACTTTTCTTGTGAGTATATGTGTGTATATGTGCATGTGTATATCGGAAAGATGGTGAACGAGAGAAAAGAAGTAGATTAAGTGGTTACACTGCACACACTCAAAACTCACAGTCATAATAAACAAATGGGAAGAAAAGGTATCACATGATGCTTATGTAAAATATTTAAAAGTTGTTCTATTGCAAAAATGCAATACAAAATAGTAGATGATACTGTAACTCACATGCAAATGCATAATGTCTGAATTTAAACCCAATAGTTACACAGTATGTATGATCAAAACATGTGACACTTTTTTAGTTTTCTTGAATTAAATTGGCTAGCAAACTGGGATAATTTTTGTCAGGTTTGTTTATGTAAATAGAGACTTATCAGTTGATTGCACCTTCATCCTTTTTGATTCCTAACCCTAAATGCCTTACAGAGCAATGAGTTGCATTGAAAGCAAAGGATAAAGTACCACTCAAAATTTGTTAGACTGGAAAAAACAGAGTAATTTTTTTTCATCTAAATATTGGCAGAGTACTTGATGTGAGTATGATAGGGAGAAAGTGCCCCATAACTCTATCACCTCACTTGTAGTTGGCTGTACCTTAACCTCACAGCTATACTGCAATATCTAGGACTATTTTTTACGTAGTATTATTATGTATGGATTGTTGCAAAGTTGTATTCAAGATACATATATACTGATGTAAGATAAGCAGGAATTTCTTGTGAATTCACGCTTGCACATTTCAACTGTGAAAGAAAAGCACTGCTGATTATGGCTTTTAAAGCCTAAAAGCCATTTTCCACTGGGTTAAATTTAAGAAAGAGAAAATGCCTATTGCTATTTATTAGTTATGTTATTTATTAGCGATCCAGTTCTTTGAAAATGACTTTCTATTAATCACAGTCTGACCTTGCCATTAAGGAGCAGTTGCTGGACCCAGAGAATAACTGCAGTACTCGCGTGGATGAACTGAACTAGTACAGTGTTCATGCGGTAGGGGAGTCACACTGAAATTAGATTCTCTCCCTGTAGGGGGTAGACGTTGACCGCTGTCTGATGCCAGCAACTACAAGTCTAAATATTTCTTTTGAGACGGTTGTTTTACCTTCCTAGACTTCCAACTTCATCCCTTTTAAACTGCCATATTTAGAAGCTTACTGTTAACAGACTGGATGTTTTTCAGCAGCAGTTAGGCTAACGGCTATCATGCACAAAGGATAACTGTAGCAGCCTAAAGGCATGGCTAATTAAAAGAACCATATATACTTGTCTGTCCAAGAGCAAAGAAGATAACTCTTCCGCAGAAGGGAAGACTACTGAAAGCATTTTATAGGCATAACTGTGCAGACTCATTTGTTTCACTTCCAGTGTTGACAACAGCCACCAACCTGGGTAATAGTTCAGAATAAATTAAGCCTAAAGTGAGAAATGTCATCTCATTGGATCCTCCAGAAAATAAATTCAGACATACTTCTGGTATGCATTCTTACACCGTGTCATCATCTACTTGAGATGCCAGCAGATCCTTTTTAAACTGCATGTGTTTATTTCTCAGACAGAACATTTTGTATATGCAACGGACACATTCTTTTACATTGGCTGACATTCCACCTGAAAGTCCATCACAGCAAGCTTGTTAATGTGCTTCAGGATATACGGTACAGTAGTAAACAGACTCCCAATAGCAAAGTAAAACTCTGGTAGGAGGCTCGAAGAATATGTGTGTGCTAAGATCAAATCGTGACTTCAAGTTCAAGCGCAGTTTAACAGCGAATCCAAAGTTGTAAATGCAAAGTAAAGGCAATTTTAAGGCTGCTTTAAACCAAGCATGAAAGGCTGAGGAGTCAAAGTTGAGATTCTATACATCTGGTTCTAATATGCCTCTTGCATTTTAGACAAGCGACCTTCTTTTTTTGTTTCAAGCTTTACTATCACTGTAGTTGATACAGTTTGTTAGTTTATAGTTTGGCAACATTCTCAGTACGTGTGAATCAATGGTTTGGTAAACAAAATAATGCAGCTTTCTTTTTCAGGTTAAATTACTTTTGTTTTTTAATGCCTAACATTCTAATTCTTGCTTGCTCCTTTCCCTCCTCTCTTCCCCCTCTGCGGACCCCCCCCCCCAAAAAAAAAAAAAAAGAGGAGGTTTAGAGTATTTTACTTTTCTCATTTAAGGATTTTCATTTATGCATTTTCTAACAAAAATGATTAAACCCTACTTCTGCTTAGTAACCAGATATTGTACAGAGACGTATCTTAATAGAGAAATGGACCTATGTGTTACTGATATCATTATATAGCTCAGTTTTAGATAAGAAAGCTGCTTCAGACCAGCTGTATGGTCTGAGCGATCAGACTGAAGTGGCAGGACAAGGGCACAGTGTAAAATGAAACAGGAAGAAATACACAAGGGATCTGCATGCAAACATTATTCTGCTTCATTTCTGCACCAGCCTTTAGAGGATTCCCTCAAAAGTAAACACAGTTAATTAATTCCCAAGTAAAATAAGTAAATGCAAATTTTCCACTTACTGTGTGCTGTGCTTTGTCCGTGCACTGAAGAGAAGAGGCAGTTCTGCAGCGCTCACCTAGATCCAGGTTGCTTTCTAAATTAGTCATACATGTAAGCTGGAGGAAGCTCATTGACTTTTTAACTCTGCAAAGAGCAACCCATCTCACTGCTGCTAGACAACCCTTCAGGACACTGTGCTGAACTTCAGCACAAGAGCACGGCATCTATTACGCTTGAGGCTCTACCATTTCACCTACACCTGGGTGGATCTATCAAGCTTCATCTCTATTAGGGCGGTTTGACTATGTGGTTTAAAGAAAAAAATAAAAAGAGAGAGGGGGAGTGAGGCAAAGAAAGAGGGAGAGAGAGAGAAAAAAGGGCTTGCCGTTGTCACACTTGTTTCCTATTAAAGAGCCTTACGGTGGATTGAGTAATTGTGTACGAAGGTAGTCTGGCTGGCAGATGTGTGCAGCCCCAGTGGAGCACTAGATTCAAGGCAGATGGGTTGTACCAGGGCGCAAACAACGTTGGAAAAAGAGAGGCGTGATTAAAACAGCAGGCCGCCGTTTTACAGTGCTAGAAGTGGGGATAGCATGAAAGCTCCCAGGAACTCAAGCTCCCCAAAATGGGAACTGTACAGACACAAGCAAACTGCAATAAAACAAACCTGATAAAGCACAACGGATGATCAAATTGACCGAGTTATGCAATACTGGAACCATCATGATTATTAATGAGCCTCTTTCCCCTCCTCCTCCTTGCAGGCACTTACATTAGAAATATTCAGTTGCAAAGAGCATGAGCATGGGTTTATTCAAAACAGAATCCTGGGCTACCGTACGGTCTGAGGCATCTTTTGGAAATGGATTAGAGTTGCTTTGAGGATTTTACATTGTCTGTCAGGTCTGGTTCAGTTTAAAAGAAAAAGAGAAGCTGAGCGGTGGGAATGAGTCTGCCGTTAGCAGTTATTTCTGAGAATGGTTGAAGCAGATTATCAGAGAAGTGAACAAGGAATCCTTATTATAAACTTCTGTCTGACATGCATAGGGCCAAAATCAGCCCCAGTATAACCACACCAGCGTATGTCAGGGGTGATTTTGTCATGCTGCCTCTCCCAGGTTATTGAAACTTGGCTACAGCAGATGGTCAGAGAATCCCTGTTATTACAACAATGGTTGTAATAGTACACGTTAAACTCCTACGCAGACAGGAGAGAAGGGCTACTTGTGTAGTACTGAAATAATCTCAAGTGCAGAGCTCCCATGTGTGAGCTCATGTGTGCACCGGCTCTCTACTTTGAGGTTTAAGTAGAACTTAAATAACGTTTACCCACTTTTTGCTGGACTTCTACTCAGAAATGATGGGTCTGATACAATTCCCTTGGTGAATCTCTACTAACAGTGAAAGACACCACAGTGCAGATGCCTGCATCTGAGCTGGTCACCCTGGGACGCCTTTGTGGTCAATGGTGAGAAACAGGCACTGCTAGAAGGCAGCAAATCTGAGCCTAGGCAGGTACCTAAAAGAGCTCGAGCGAATCACATCCTGTTCCTATTGATTACCATGGCATTTCAGATTTGAGTTAACTAAGGTAAATTCCCCACTCTGTCTGATCCTCAGCCAGTTTAAATTAGCATTGATCAGTATAGTTATGATGTTTTACAAGAACTGATTATGGTCACGCAGCCCAAAACAATACTACTACAGTATTCTAGGATACCATTGTAGGATACTACAGTACTTATTTATTGTGTATAGGGAATGCTGGTCCTTAATATCTACCAGCTGTTTTATCAGGCCCTTTAGACAAGAATGGTTTATATACAAAATCCTATGGATATTTCCCATGTAAGCTCTTGTTATTAATTTTTCAATAAGGCCCATTCATATCCAGGTAACTGAAACAGCAAAGGAAACATAAAAAATGGGCAAATATTTTTCTTTTTATAACAAAGTTCCTTTTTTTCCTTGTCCTAGAATTGTTTTAGAACAACAGGAGTTTCACAAGAATGTATTTTTCATTGCTTCCCCAGTTTAAGAAGCTAGATTTTTGGCATGCTCTTCACTCTTAATGAAGTTTCTTAGCCACACAAAAGAAATGAAGCAAGAGTTAGGGATTAAGGAGCCTTGAAATGTGTTTACAGGAGTTACCTATACCTAAAGTTAGAAGAAATCTAAATTTAAAGTTCATCAAAAGTCTTAAATTATGTGTCTGGTGGTAGCAGAATGTCTCAGGCCTCACACCACTGAACAGTTTGTTGTCCTTTTCATGCCTAAATTTTTGGGATCCTTGGAAAGCGAGGGGTACACCTTCAATCTAGAAGCATTTTGTCAGACTGCTGATGGAGTAGCCTTGTGCAAAATGGACTTCCAATTTTCAAAGACAACCAAATGGATTCTAATGCACAACCCTACTGTCCAGCTAATAGCAACAGGCTTTCTGCAATTAGATGCCTTCAGTGACTGCACTTTTCATGAGATAGGAAAGGATTCCCTGGCTCAGATTTAGCATGGGAGAGCAACACAGTTTAGCCTGGTAGCTGAGACATTCACCTGAGGCAACAGAGATGGAAAATGTCTCTTTTTCTATTTACCACAGACTGTTTATTCAAAGACAGTTTAATGAAAAATATGCAAACAGTCTTTGACAGGAGGCAGAGCTGGATTTGATCCCTTCAGGAAGAGAAAGGACCAGACCAAGGATCAGGATATTTATATTCCAGAAGAGGGTTTCAATAGAAATATTTTAGAGTGAAAGGCAGCTCTGTTACAGGCATAATTTCTGCCCTCCTCCTGCCTTCTCTGACCTTCTGAAATGAAATCAGTAGACATACCCTTTCAGAGAAAGAATCTGAATGAAAGAAGATACGTAATCTGACATATAAACGAGGCACCTCAAATACACAGAAGGAGGCGTTCAACAATGATGACTTCTCCGGTTTCCTGTGGCACCTCACGCAGCACGCTGGGTGCTGAGGATTACGTTCTCGGTTCCTTGGGTGCTGTGGAAAGAGTCAGGGTGTGTGCACAAAAGACTGACTTTAGGCCAAAGAGAGGTATACTTGCCCAAGGGTCTCTCAATAGTCAGTGAAGTCAGATGGGTCTACAAGCAGCAGCAGCCTGTGGGCAACAGACTGGGGAGAATAATACTGTTTAGCTCTAATAATGTCTGTGCTCTCAGCTCCACGTGCAAAGTTACACGGTTTTCATTTTCTGTGCTAATTCTGTGCCAAGGTGACTGACCTGTGTAAAATACAGGCAAAAACTAGCAGGGTCTGTGCCTTCTCTGCACTTCTCATCCAACCATTGGGAGTCACTGGGAGACAGCACTCTGATACCTTGTGAAGACATTGACATATCTCAAGTTTTTCTCATCTATTTATGCAGAAATTACTGCAGCTGTTATTGAGGAACTGCCATGGGGTTCTGGCTTGTCCTTTATATTTTAAATAAGAATTTTCCTGGGAAATCTGTCTTTTGCCGTGTAGTTCCTGGCATGTATTTTTATTTGGCTTCTGAGAAGAGAACCTTCCAGAATGGTGGGATTGATTCTCCTCCCATTTACACCTCTACAACTCACTCACTTCAGGATAAGTCCCTTCCTGACATCTCCAAGAGTGTTAGGATGGCTCTGTTGTCTATGAAACTGTTACATGACCACCCACTATTAAACAGATGTTCCCTGGCTCAAAATATAAATAGAGTCTGGAGCGTGAAGCTGGCTGTGATTTATTTAGGTAACTGTGACCTTGTATGGAAATATTCTCACTTTTTTCTTTTTAGCAAAAAAACCTTTTGATTTTCAGCAAAAGAAAGCTCCTGGGCTAGAAAAGGGCTTTTCCTTCACATATAATTATATTGAGATTTACCTGAGTTACAGGATGTAAAAAGTGCCTTTTTCAGGAAAATATAGGCAGAATAAAAAATTTTTAAAAAGAACAGAATATTTTTAGAAACTGGGTCCATATCCTCCCTTTAGTGAATGATTCAGGTAACAGCCTGCATCTCAACAAACTAAATGATTCAAGTGTCTTGTTCAAAAAAACTAATATTCAGTCAATATTTCCCACTGGATGTCTCTGATTTCTCTCTAAAAAATCTCAAGAAATTGTAAGAACTGCCCCATTAGACTACTGGTATTGCAGGGGGACTGATGCTCTGGCAGCAGACTGGTGGCAGAGCTGTGGCTGTAATGGGAAGGCAAGAGGAGATGAGGTGGCAACTGGAAGAGGCTCAGTGAGTTGGCTGTGGAATGATGGAGCTCACTTGAAGCAGTTGTCAACCTAGGGATTTCATTGACACCTCCTCTCTGGCAAAAGAAGCCTGGTCTTTTTATTGAGGATGGGTAGAAAAGCTCACAGAAATTACATAACCCTTAAGAGGGTGGTGCCAAACTTCTAGGCTTGATGGTCAGTCCCTGAAACCAGTGGTGGAGATGTCTGCATGACACATCTCTCCACTACCTCTGTGCAAGTTACTCTGTGCGTTAGATCAAGCTCCATCTAGCAGTACCAGAATTGTAGGTTACGCACTGAATGAGTGTTTTTATGTCCAGCAACTCTGTGTGTTTTTTCAGAAGTGATGAATTAATGGGGAGAAAGATGGAGAAAGTTGTAAGGGAGGAAAAATGGGATGTCGGGGAGCAGACTGCTACATTGCCAGAACAACTCGTTCCACCCCCTGTCTGCTCCCAAGCTGCCTATGATGCAGTAACCTGTGTTTGAGAATCCCATACAGCCCACACACTACTACAAACTGAGTGCCTCTGACTTGGGCCAGGAGATTTAAACTGCCCTCAAATTGGTTTTTGAGCCTGGATAATGAGTTGTGTGAGTTGGATGTAACTGAAGGGGGGAGGACAGTGCCCATAACCTTGACTGCCCTTGTTGCTGTAGGAAGGGTTCAGGGTCAGGGCTGGGCCTTGGGGACAGCAGTCTTACCTTCTGTTAATTACGTAGGTTTCCCAAGATAATGTTTTAGAAAGTCTCCTCCCAAATAAAACTCTGTTCATTTAACTTCCTCTATGGAAGCTTATGGTTTTTAAATGAGGAAGTATTTCCTACTCTGAACACCCAGACAGGGCAATTTATTTTCCCAGGTTTCTGGGTGAGGGCCTGAGATGGTGTCACATAAGAATTTTAGAATCCCTAGAAATCAAACCCAGGCACTCCCTATTGCAAGACTGTTCCTGGAAAAAAGATCACACTTTTGTAGTTAGATAAACAGCGTAGGAGAAAGAAGTTGCACTAGAACTCAAGGGTTTTTCTGTGGTTACAAAATGTGAATATTCACTAACACTGCATTGGGTATAGCAGGGATTGTATAGCCCTGACTCAAATGTGGCAGGAGGTGGTGGAGGGGGGGAAGATGCACAGGCATCATGTAACCACATTGCATGATCTGGGACCATGCCCACACCAGTGATTGATAATTGGGATTGTCACCTCTAAAAACAGTTACTTCAGACATGGACGAACTTCAAATATAGAGATCATTGGGGTCAGGGGTCTAAGACATGCTGGAGGAAAACCAGATAGTTTAAATGGTCTGCGAGCTAATAGAACAAAACTAACCAGTTGTTGTAAATATGGGTTTGAAACTAGCCAGATGAGTTGGGAATTGCTAAGTGTGCTGTGGGGGGAGAGCAGGGAGGAGGAGGGATGGTAATTAAAGCCTTCTTGTCCTGTTAGGACAACAGTTTGCCTATGAGACGTAACAGACCAGGTTCTGTGGCTGCAATTTTGCCCAAATCTTGGCCAATCTGGTAGTTTGGCAGTGCTGAAACCACGAGGTGCCATTGCTCCCCCTCTCCTGAATGGGGCGGGAGGGAGGAGCTGTGGGCTGGAAGCAGTGGGGCTTCTCTTTTGGCAGTGGTGAGCTGCGACATTGGCTCACAGCATCTCACAAAACCACAACCTAAGTTTTAGTCATTTGTTACTGCTGCAAAAGATGTATTAAGTTGTTCAGAGCTTTCCCAAATATTGGGTGAATATTACCCAAAACAGGGGCTTAGCATTATTCCATCAGAAGCTTTTCTATGAGCTTGATGATGACAGCAGTTGCAGAATTGAGTCCATTTCTGTATTAATGCCTTTAAACACTAAATGAAGAAAGCATTTGTGAATTAAACTCCTTGACAACAAAATGTGGAAAAATTGCAGTACGCTTACAGATTGCAGGGTTTTCTAAAATGTCCTTCTGCATTGCTGTGCCCACTTGAAACAACTGATTTTGTTTTGTAGAGAATTTATGGGTGCACACTGCTATTTTTTTCAGCTATATTAAAGAGAGAAGGAAAGAATGTTAAGAGGGAGAACATGTTCATAAGTTTTTACTACTGTCTCCTAGTGGAGGTGCTTAGGGAATTACATCATGGTGAGTCGTTCCAGCAAGAGCATAGACATGTCTTTCGGGTTGTTTTTTCAGCAATTACCAGCGGTTACCGGTAGGTAATAAATATTTCTGTAGTGACTTATTACTGTGCTTCTTAGCAGTGCTGATAAACTTGGGTTGCTGTGCTCTTGCCACAAACAAGTTGCATCAAGAAACCCAAAGCTCAGATTTAAGAGTCAAAAAGTATACAAAGCAGGTTAGTATGTTTTAGGATTCATGTATCTAATCTTCCCCTCCTCCTCCTTCAGTAGCCCCTGTTAAACATATTTCTTTTCTGTGAAAGTGTCTGAAATCCAGACTAACAGGATGGGTCTAGTCTGTATAGAGCAGCAGAGCCTTTTCCCTCAGTCCAAACTTGCACATATCAACCTCTACCTCCACCACAAAGTTGCAGAAAGCCTCTAAATAATTCTGCAGACAGAAAGATCTTCAGAATACCCCTGCAGCCTTGCCCCTGTATTTTTTCTGATATGATTTCTGAACTGGAAAAGCAGTGGAGGCTAGTGGTTTTTTGGGGTGATCTTGGGTATATTGCTTTATTTTACTGCTCCTTAGTCTCGCCATCTGTCAAAAGGCAATGATACTGCCCTCCAGAAAGGTGGTTTGAGATTTATGGATGGCAAATGCAGAACAAGCAGTAGTTTTTATTATATTACAAGGCGGGACTTCCACAGGCTTAGTTAAATGTCATAAAATGCATACTTCAGTAGGAGTTTATGTATTTTTCAACTGTAATGTACTTTTCTGTAATTCTTACAGGACAGAAAGCTGCAAAGGGAGAGGGAAATTAATGGCCACTTTCTCACTATTTTAAATTAGCATAGCGCTGCTGAACTGTACCAGGCTCTGAAAGCTAAGAATTGGGATTTCCTCAGTTTTACTTCATATAGGAATTATCTTTCTCTTTGAAGATCTGCTTCTTTGATGTCATCAGAGGAAATCTTTTGGTCCTTTAAGTGATGATATTGGTATTTCTGTAAATAAAAATCTTAATGTATAATTCTTCCTTCGCCCTACTTTACAAATTTTGCATATGTGAAGCTGCTGAAGTTTACGAAACAAGAAACTTTGATTATGACTGTTTGGCCTATTTACGTGTAACTTAAAGAAGAAAAAACTAAAGCAAATCTTGAGGCCTTTTTACACAGGAAATTTCAAGTGGAAGTGGAAGCTGTTTCTCATTGTTCAAATTCTCATTCTACAATAATTTCACATTTCAGAGTGGCATGTTACATGTGTCATTTTATTTATGTCGTGGAACCCTACAAGGCAAATGCAACCTATTTAGTAAGTCCAGATTTTGCTATGACCACAACTTAAAAGCACAGGAAGTTCAGTTTCTTTAACATAACATTTACCTCCCTCTCTCCATTCATAATTTAGTGGCCTGTTACTGCCTGGGTTCCCATAGAGGTTTCTCATTTTGACCCTTTCTATTTGCAGTTTCTACCAAATTATTCTCTGTTTTTCTGCTAACCAACTCTCCTTCAACATCCCCCCCTCTGGTCTCCATATTTTGACTTTTCCCTGGTTGGGGTAGTGAAGAAAATAAATGCTTTCCTGTTTAGAATGGCCAAATCTTATTTTGGAACCAAAATGAAAAACTTGAGGTTTGGAGCTTATTCCAAATTCAATTCAGTCTCCAAGACGTATTGGTGGTTTGGCTGAATGGGCTCATATTCATCTCATCTCTGCTCAAATGTTATCACAGCTTCCTGATCTGGATCCCTGCATCAGCCTTTTGCTTACTTGTCTAACTGAGTAATCTCTGGGCTATGCTCATTTTTAAGGCACTTTATGTTGTTATCACTATATGACATCATTCAGGCTTTTTATACAAGTTCCATTTCCTACTCCTTTATTCACTTACCCCTTCTCCCCTTCCTTATGTCCCACACATAATTTTGTCTCTGTTTTATGCTCCCATTTTTCCTTGTTCCTACTCAATTTTTAAGTCTTTTAAACTTAAACTTCTTACTTACTTATATCTTGCTCTCTCTTCCTCTGGCTTCTGATTTTCCCAAACACCATTTTCTCTTGACTCTACATAGTAAGACCTAAAGCACGAACCTCTATCTGTGGAGCTAAAAGAACTCCTTTTGATTATAAGCAATTAGCTGGCTTGAATTGAGTGGACAGACCATGACATCCTCTCATACAGAGACAGAATATACTGGATGAGGAGCAATACGGTTGGCTGGATGGGCCAGAAAGAGCAAGAAGAAACAAGATTCTTCTGTACCAAGCAACGTGGTACAGGTACGGCATTTGTCAGCCCTTCTGATTCGTCCTTGGCCCTGGCTATATGACATTCACATAACTTCTTCCTTAAATCTACATCTTTTGGAATATCTCAATTATGCCACGAGGTGTTGTGTGACTTAGAGTGCATAACACTTTTTCTGCTAAGACAAAGAATGAGCATCCTGAAGGGCACTTTTAACCTATTGTTATATATACTTCTAAATACACAACTTTTACAGAGGCAGGGTTTTTTTAAACACATTATTTCAATAACATAGAGACACACTGGACAGAACCAGGGCTTCCTCGTACCAGACACTGGAAATAGCCCTTTCCCAAAGACTTAATCATCAGTAGTTGTCAAGACTGTTTATAGGACGTTTTGAAGATTCAGTAAGAGTCATTCAAAAATAGTATTTCCAGATTACCTAATATTATAAAATCTCAAGTGATCAGCCATAACATTTTACTGCTCTGCAGCTATAGCTTTCCATATGTAGATTCATACAATCTGTCTTAAAGTCTTCATAATGAACACACAGTACGCAAAATATCTACAAGATATCACTTCTGTTGAGAAAAATCACTGAAGAATATTGCCAAAGCTCATGAAATTCTTCAAACTCTGTTCCTAACCCTCATGAAAATGATAATTTGTTGCAAGCTAGAGTGTGTGTGTTCTATCTGGAGTTCATAAAACCTTATATTTCTGCAGGCCCTGTCCCTTTTAGTTCAAGATTCATTGCGGCTTGATAAATGAAATACTAAAATCACATAAAGAGGTCAAGGCTAAATTCAAGTTAAGTGGCCATTTGAAGAAAAACATATACACAGACAGGGCAAGAGCTGAAATGCCTAATATGAATTACTTTCAATAAACACATAAGGAGTCAGACACAAATTACCTGAAATGGGAAGTAAAAAAAGAAAAAAGAATTGTTGGTATCCAACATCTAATTATTGGTATGTGCAGCATTGAAGCTTTCAGCATGGCATATGGAAGAATTAAAATAATGAGACTAGGTTTGAAAATCAGTGCTAAAGTGATTAAAGTTTTTTTTTAAGATGTATTTTTTGTTTTGTTTAATTTCTTTTTACAGCCTTCCCTGTCCATCCTTTTTTCCCCCCAATATTCTACAAAATCTGTTCCTCATAACCAGTCTGCTCCACAGTACACCCTGCCTCAAGAATGACAAGTTCTTAGGTGCTCAGCACAGCTACTGTACCATTATGTATATGTTACACAATTTACTCTGTATTTATTTCTTGATTCAGGTTTTGAGGATTACAAGTTCAATCAAAGGGGTAGGTAATGCAAGAAGGTAGTTCTGAGATTTATTCTGAGGCTACCACCTTGGCTGAAAGAGGGAAGTAATTGTCAGAAAGCGTCCTTTTTTTAGTGCACTCAAAATAAAACATATTTTGCTATGTTTATTTATTTTTCTTAGGCAATAAATTGGTACAGTTAATTTAGCTCAATTATTTTTTGTAAGAAATTTAGGGACAGTTTTTTTTCTGTAGAAAGTCTGTGACTTTTTTCTTTTTTTTCTTTATTTCTTTTTTCTTTTTTCTTTTTTCTTTTTTCTTTTTTCTTTTTTCTTTTTTCTTTTTTCTTTTTTCTTTTTTCTTTTTTCTTTTTTCTTTTTTCTTTTTTCTTTTTTCCTTCTTTTTCCTTTTTTCTTTTATCTTTTTTCTTTCATCTTTTTTTAATGAAAAATTGAAGCTTAAATCTAAACTTGATTAAAAAATCAGTTGCCAAAATTCAAAACATTTATGAGAGAAATAAGACTAGTTCAAACAAAATTAAAATCATTGCATCTTTCCACAGGTTTTTATTTTCCTCTCTACAGCTTTTTCACATGACTTCTACCTGAAACCATTACATTGAATGCTACTTCATTCCAGTATTAATCTGACTAACTTCAACATTTCAGAATAGCATGTATCTTTTCCACAAAAATAGATATGTCATTGCTATCTTGATTTACTTACATTTGCCTTTTACTATCTTTGTTCATCATTGCTGTTTTTTCCTATACTGTCTTAATTTAGTTGGCACCTTCTTTGCAGCGGAAGATACGATATTTCAAGCTCAAGAACATCAGAGACTCAACAACCCCCCAGGCTCCTCTCTGTTCTTTCCTGATAGTTTGTTATATTCTATCTGCTTTCTCAATTGCTTCTAAGCAAAACTCAAACATCTTCACATTTTTTCTTTCCTGAGTGACATAACAGCTAATTCAGACCCCCTTGTGGCAACACATGTATAGCCGAGGCGGCTATATCTCCATTTTCATTACTTTACATTTCTAAACAGTGAATTTGATCATACAGAGTTTAAATCATTATGTCCAGTCATACAGTTAGTTACATCTTTTCGTACAGCCTTGTGCTGGTTTTGGCTGGGATAGTTAACTTTCTACCTACATGGTCAACCCACCCTCCTCATCCCTTCCTCTTCTACTATGCCCCTGAAGCAGTACATCCATGACAACCAGGACTCACCAGACATGTTTAGCCATACTTCTTTCTTTGAAAGCTCTTCATAGCAGGAGCTTAGTTTTCAGAGGGTCCAGAACAAATCAAATACAACTTTCTAGAGGCTGTATTATACTTACCTTTTGTAGAAATACTTCTAATACCTACATGTATTAGAAAACAGAGGATGATTCCAGGGAAATATGAAAATAACAGGGAGAAAACAGTGAGCTAATTATACTTTGTTACATTCAAATAGAGTCTCTCTCGAAGGCTAGCTTTGACTGTTTTAAACTCATCTGCTAAATCTAAGCAACATGTCAAAATTTTCTCTACAGAGAGAAGAAAAGTGATGGGCTATAAAGCGGTGCTCCTCACACATCCAGAACATCTATTTTAAGAGTGATCGATAATCCTCTGAGATGCTTAGTGCTTTCTTTTGACTATAGAAGGGCCTAGAAGAAAAGTATTTTTAGATGGGCCAGGCTCAGAAGTCAATATATTCTTGTCCCTCCTTCACCGTTCCTGCCCTACCCACCCAGAGCACTGCATCCATGTTACTTCTATGGTCTCTACTTTAGGCAAAATTCACTCTGAAAATTAAGTTGTAATTACTCATGTCTGAACTATCCAGACATAGCTATGTAGCTCAATTATCTTCAGGTCAGTTGCTTTCCTGTTTTGGGGGATAAATGCATCTGCCTTCTCTTCTTGCAAGCAGGTTGTGAAAATACCCAAAATGTGACACTACCCTGATGACAGTGCATCACCGCCAACACAGTCAGTATTCTGTTTGAAAGGATCTGTCTCATGGTTTAATGGAGCCAAAATATTCAAATAGATAAAAGTAAATATTACATTCATTCATCCTACAGTATCTTTTTTCTGCTCCCTCAGAAGCTCTCATGCACATATTACATAGTGTCCAAACAAATTGGAACCTCCTGCTGCAGCTAGTGTCTTGGCAAATTTCTCTCTTCCTGGAGCTCATTCAGGATTTTCCTGGCTTTGTCTGTAACAGAATGGCATCCAGACAAACCTCCACCTCCCAAGCCAGCCTTCTGACATATTTTCAAAAGCAAAGGCAGAATTTAGGAAACTATGACTAGGCATAGATGTGTAAAGCTAAGGCATATACCTTTCTCCAATGGGATTGATTTAAGGCTTAATGTACTCAGTGGAAAGATCCTCATAGATATCAGGGGCTTTGCATTAGGCCTATTATTGGCATCCCTTTCAGAATGCAGATTTAGGAATGTGGCGGTAATTCTAAAATAATGCCATGATTCTTACTGTAAATTAATACAGTTTGTATTTTCTTAAAAAAAAAGAAAGAAAAAAGAAAGAAAAAGAATAATTTCATGATGGTTTACTTTGAAGCTGGACAAGGGCCAAGAACTACAAAATGGAAGACAGAGAAATGTGTTATGCTGAGCAATGGAATACTCTGATCAGTAATCCAGATATCTCCCCTGATTGCTTAAGATCAAGTCTTGATAAAAACAAGGTTGCTTCTGCTCAGCTCTGATGTGGTTTCAGATGGAAGTTAAAGAACTCAGCACATTTTTTTTAAGGGAAAAAAGAAGAAATAAATACCAGAACAACTGATCCTCCCCAGGATAATCCAGGACAAAATTATTCTTTCCAGAAAAATAGGATTTAGTTTCCAAAGTTGTGGTTTAATCTATTTCTCTTTTTCACCATGGATGTATCATGTTCACCCACCAAGTTGTAATGTTACTGGCACTAAACAGTGTTCTTTATAAAGCCCGTGGGACATGCAAGGTATAAATGTCAGTCAATCATATAAAAACTTCTTTGAAAGCCATACTCTGCCTAACCAGACTTCCCAGAGTAGCATAATAGCTAAGTGAGGTGCAAATGTGTGTGTGGAGCTTAGCCTTACAGATTAAATTGTTGATGGACATTGATGAAAGACAAGCATGATCAAATGAGGCTCTCTACTGTCCCAGTGATTTAACCCTTTTAATTCTTGCCTCTGAACTACTGTGATCTTGTATATTCTTCTCTATATTTATGTGGTTACTGTAATGCTTCAAATCATTAGTATTGCTATTGCTATTCCTATTGTTGTTGCTATTGCTGTTGCTATTGCTATTGTTATTATTCTTATTACTGTTATTGCACTTGCTGGCACTTTTTTGCAGACAGTACACTTATAAATGTTTATAATACTGTTGAATGCAAATCAGACCAAGTTCTAAATCCTTAAGGATGTTTTGAAATCAAGGATGGATTCCGTTTACCGAATTGTGGCTTCCAAGTCATGTTTAGGGCATATTTACCTTGCAATCAGAAAAAATGTAGCTTTAATTTAGTTGTCTCCTATACTGATAGGTGTTAGAAAGCAGTGAGTAGATGTCAATGCTGTTGGAACTGGAGTGGGCAGCATCCTGGTGACAACAGTTTGGGAAAGTCCGCCCTAGCACCCCCAGGCTTCCTGACCATAGAAGCAGATTCAACTCATGTGGTATGGTCATAAGAACAGATTTGGTTTATTTTACTGACTAGGCTGGGGCAATCAAATGCATGACTACTCCCCAAAAACTGGATTAGTACCTAATCCAGACATAATTCAATTATCTCTGAAGTTTGGTTGTTCCTTACATAATGCCCCTTTAATCACCTATGAAATCCCGCCATTCCTCAGAGCACTGTCTGTTACTTTTGTGAACTTCTTACATTGTCATCTGTTATGTCCAGCAATTTCTCATGTCATGCCCAGCAGTTTTCCGTGCCCTGTTCAGTTAGCATCACCTCAGGCCAGGGCCAGCCCTGCAGCCCAGCCATTTGCCTGTAGCTTTAACAATAACAACTGATAACAAGCAGCAGTGTGGATTTCTGTACCAGCATTACAGGTCCGTCAGGGTTCACATGGCAACCCAGTCACTCCCATTAGCTGATAAAATGGGTATAAATAAAAAAATCCATAATAATTAATGGATCTGCTGTTTTCACACTGATGGTTAATTCAATGTCACACAAGGACATATCAACAAGGGTGCAAGAATTTCAGCTCATAGAAAAATCATTCCAAGTCTGCTTCAGGACAATACCAAGTTCCCTAAACAAAGCCTATGACCAATAATGCCATTCTTACATTAAGCAGAATATTGGTCCAAAATTCCCAAACTCTCACCTCCAGAAAATTGTGGGGGTGTGAGATGACTTCCCTCCATGTAACCATGTTCTAAATATCCCAGGTGAAAAAGCTCCTTTCATCTCACATGGGAGACTGTTTTACTGTGAGAGATATACCCTGCTGTTTGTCTTTTATCTTTAACTCCCTTCTAATTCACTTTTAACTGTACTTTCCTGTATTTCAGCAAACAATAATTCTTTGCCCCTTGTATTTATGTTTTTATACTGTATATGTATGGATTTAATTTTTAAAGTGAGCCAACATAAGTACAACCCTCATTAATCAACATCTGGCCCCATATATTTTCTTTCACATCTGTGAAGTCCTTTCCGATTTGTCTACATCCTTTTGAATAGTCCCTGTGCTGTAGCATAATCACTTATATTCAGGACTATCATCTTCCTTTGACATGATGAGTTGTTCCTATGCAGGCAGACCAATATCACATTGGCCTAACCCATCATGCCATGCTATGAATTCCTATCTGATTTAAACATCTTTGGAATATACTATTTCTTTATTCTTTCTTTTCAAGTATTTGGGGCATTTTCTATTTTACTGCATGTGGGTATTTCCGATTAATTTTCCCTTTGTGCATTAGAATTCATGTCTAACTGAAGCTTATTTTATCATTTCTTGACTGATATTTCTAGATTCTCAAAATATCTTGTTTCTATTTTTCCTTTTTCTCACATCTGTTTTCTTCTCAATTTCCCACTGTAGCATACAGTAATAGGCTTAATATTATGACTGCCCATTTTTCAGAAAATTAATGAAGATTTTGAAAAAAACAACAGAAATTATCAAAAAACTCAGCAAAACATGCCAGGCAATTCTACTGACCTGTACTCTGTAAAATAGGACACCATTTTATAGCTTAACAGGTTCTCCATTCTTATATGGAAACAAGTACTTAAAACTGATCTCTACATCATCCATTATTTCATTTTCTCCTGCTTTAGCTGTTGGTAATTATCCATTTCTTTATGTAAGATTTTTTTAGCAGGAAATTCAGGCAGCAGTGTACAGGTTCTTTAATGACCAAAATTATAGGAGCTGAATTTATAGGAGCAGACTAGCAGCAGCATCTAAGACCAAAAAAGCAATAGCCCAAATGCTATTTCTGCAGATATGCAAGTATCTGACATCTCAGGAAAAAAAAAAAAAAAGTGGTGGCATGACAAGAGTAGTGTGGACCTTACAGAAGGAAAAAAAGCTACAGAGTAAAGTTATCCCAAGGGCCCAGCTGACGTTAGGATATTTGGCCTGTAGAAAGAGTGCTACACCATAAAGAGCTGTGTGACTAATAAATGGAACTGTGAAGCTGGTCATATCCCCAACACACTGTGTGGGTTTTCCTTACTTTTTGAAACTATATACTTATTGTATTTTCCCAAATAAAAGATATTTGTGGTTTCATATTCTCAGAACTCCTGCGTGCTTGCAAGGGGAGAAAGAACACCTGTAAAAGGTTAGATTATTAAATTTCTAAATGTTGGTGTTTTAGGTGGGGGACCAAGCCACCATTCATATTTATTTTAGAAAGACTCCCCTGGACATGTTATTGAACCCAGTCCTGGTTACTACCACTGACACCTGGCAGGAGGGCTACATGTGCAACAAAAGTAAATTACAAAATTCCAGCACTTTTATTTCTTCATTCTCCTTAAGCATATAGGTGGACACTTCAGACTCCTGCCGAAGTTGGTGGGAGTTGAGCCTATAACCTGCAACAGAGTTTGGCCTTCTAACTAGAAACCTTCTGAAAACATTTTCTTAGAAAATGTCAACTTGTGAGCACAAAAAAGTTTGGCAGGAATGTGTCAGTGTCAAATCCTCTTCCACCAAGGCTCAAGCAGCTTTTCTGCTTAACAGCAATGAAAAAGGTACTGAAGAAGCCCTGACTTCAGAGCTCTTGAGTGCCACTACCACATAGAACTAAGCTACAGATTTGAAAGTCCAATACGCTTCATTTTTCCTGTTTGAAGAACACATATGTGTACATATGTGTGTGTGTATGTGTATATGTATATATACATGCTTACATATATATATATACACACACTTAGTATAAGGAGTTGGTTTGGTTGGTCGTTTTTGGCTTTTTTTTCCAACTATTACTGTAGTAAAATACTTAGTAGCATAAATATTTTTGAGTCAATAAGTCTTGGCTTTTCCAAAAACATTCAAGTCTAGGATCCTGACTCGGTAGCCAGGATCTGGAAACCCTCATAGTCATACCTGAACGTAATGCTCCTGTCTCAGTAAGTTGAAGACAGTTGCCTGATGCATTTTCTTTTGGAAAATAAGATCCAAATATTTTCAAACTTACTAAGTGAGATATTTTGGAACACTTTGTGGAAATAAAAAAGAAAGAGACAGAAAGAGAGAGAGACAGGCAGGTTGATTGAATTCCAAACTTAAAATAAATCAGTTTTACCTGCGATATTGATGTAAATCTAGAACAACCTGAGATTACTTGACCATAGAAAAACCCAAATGACAATTCAGAAGAAAACCTTGATGAACCCCTAATTAAATCAACACATATGGAAAATGAATATAAAAGCTACTCATTGTTCCAAAATATACTGGTTTCATTAGTGGTTTACCTCATCCGCTTTTTACTTATTGCTAAAGGTCACAATTAGAAACATATTTGCTTATTTTGCTACTGCTTATATCCCTGTTCATATTATGAAACTGAGACAAGAGTGTTTTATTTTTCTAAGTAACTTTTTCTCAGTCCACATGGTGTGAATTATTAACAAGCTTAACTTATTTTTACTACAGACTCATAACTGTAGAAAGTTAGGTCCAATCTACCTCAAAAGTCATTAAAAGAGTCATATACAGGCTTGGGCAGACCTTCTGTATATGTGGATTTTCAGAGTAAAACCTGATGTTTTACAGGTTGACTTATCTGAAGGATAGTAAAAGATGGATCTAAAGAGGTAAAGATTTCAAACTGGAGACTAATTGTACATGGAAGAGTTTATTTTATAGCAACAGAGTGGAGAGCATCTGGATCCAGATTTTCATGGCTGTTTTGATTCCAGTTATTGATTGAAGCTCCTTTCTGTTCCATATTCATGTAAATTATAGTGCAATGGGTCAAAATAACAAGACACACTTTGGAATTGTGCTAATACATCTGCAAATTTAAACAGAAACAGATGGGAAAAGATAATTCTGAAGCTTAACAACCATTCAGATATAAGAGATCCCACCAACATTAGTCTTTGTAGTGTAACATCCAGGCAAATAGCACTTATATGCCCTTTATACACTCACAAGTTACAGGAGCTGAGTCCATTGCTCCCCGTGTGTCATGCTGGAAATCCCTTTTATGCCATGTAATTGAAAATAATGAGGCTAAATGAAATACAGTAGCTTTAAGAGTGAAGAGGGCTAGGAACTCCTGGGGCTTGTAAGTTTTTCAATACAGAGCAAATGCCTGAATTAGTGTTTCACAAATTAGAAGATTTCAAACAGCTTTTATAAATGAAAGCATATATGTGCATTGCAAGTGCTGTTCATTTTTCAATTATTTAGGTAATGATCTGTGTTTCTCTGGAAGTTTCATAAGTATTCGGTTTTAGGAACTATCAATACACCTCATTAAAACATCTTTAATCAAGTATGCAGTATACTATAATGCTGCATGGCCATGTGCAGCTTAATTCACTCCTGAATTTAGTTTTGTGTGTGGTTTGAATAATAAAAATTTTAGCTTCATCAGGTAGATGCTTCGAACAAAATTCAAATATCAGTACTATTATTAACCTTCCCAAATTGTTTCCTATCCTTACTTCCTGGAATTTCAAACAACTTTGCAAAGGTAATGTCAAATAGATGTCAGCAAATGTATAGACGTAGAAAAATAGTTCTTGTAAGAAAAAAGTGCACTAATCCTGGCAGAATTATCACTTAAGAAGTAGTATTTCTGTTAATCCTTGAGACTGTTTTTTAGAAACTTTTTGGGAAAAGGAGAAATCGTGGCAGTAAGGTTTTTTTTCTTACCAAAACTAGATTTTATTTACTTATTTAATAATAAAAAAGTACCAAAAATAGGAAAAGTTTTTAAAAACAATCCCAATATTATTGACTTATAGAAAAAAATAAAGGTCTTTACCTACAAAACGTCATTCATGGAAAATCAGACAGCATTCTATTGACTAGAATAGATTTGTAACATGTAGCCGTGTACACGGAAGCTTGTTGTGAAGATTTTAAAGCCAACAGAGAAATAGATCCTTTAAGGGCCTGAATAATTTCACTGAAGAATAAATATGTAATGTAAGTCACACAAATTTCCCCCTCAAAGTGCCCATTTCTGTCCATTGACGAATGATTCATTGAGACTTAATAAATAGTAATTAATAATTGCAGTTACTAATCTCACTGTAAATGTCTTCAGTGTAGGTATTAAAAAGTGAATGAAATGAATGTAATTCCCGATATTAAAAGACACATACAGAAAGCACTCATGTTTCTAGAATTAAAAAAAAAAAGAAAATAAACTTGAAATATTCATTTGTATTTATTAGAATGTCCTTAGTCTAACATTATAATAAACACAGATTAAAACTGTAGTGAATGTTTACATACTATATTAATTATCACATTTTTAGTGATGGATTAATGTTATCTCAAGAATGTAATAATTGTTAGATAACCTGATAGTCTGTATTACTAGAGGTAACATTTTAAAATACATAATTTCATCTCTTGTATTACTTGTAAAAATAGATTTGAAATACTAAGAACTGCTCTCTTTTTAAAATTTTTATTTTAAAAAACACTTTCAATAGGACTTTTTTCCTGATTTTCCACTAAAAAAAGTCCATTTTTTTTTAGGTGGTGGTGAGAAGTTGCATATCTTAATATACATTTGATCGTGGTTAAAACTGCATCTTCAAAAGAACTGAAGTGATATGACTATAATAGCACAGATCAGCCTAGTGTATTTTGGCTTAAGGTTTTCATTAAATTCATAAATTTGGTCTTCTTTTAAATTCTTTGACTCCAGAATTAGTATACCAGCAAAAAAACAGTTTCTGGCCTCCATGTCACAACTTTACTAGAAATGTTAATATGGTAACTGACTTAAAAATTTCATAGATTTATACTTCTGTCCTATAAAGCAAAGCATCAGAAAGAGGAGAATTGCCAGAGAGATTATCAGACTTGAAAATTTCATTTTTAGAAAGCCTTTTTTTTTTTTTTTTTTAATTCTATAAATACAGGAAAGTTAGGCAAATCCTTCTTTTTCGTCTTCAATAAGGAGAATCTGAAGTAACATCTGTGTAAATCACTTGTAATACCATCAAATACCGTGTTATATCAGGAAAGTAAGTGAACATAAGGAGCAACATGTCTATTCAACGTTACACATCACTGACTGCAAATTTTGCTGTTCAGCATTTGGTCAAGGCTTCTCTAGAAAGATACAGAAATGAATGGTGCATAAAACAAACAAAATCTCCTGATGGTATTGTAGCCGGCACAGGAAGATAATCATGGTTTCAGAAAGGGTTTTCATGGATGGTACGAAAGTTACTGAAGATTTCACACAAATGCTACATCCTAAATGCTGAATTGGGGCAAAAAAGTTGGCATTCAAGGTAATGTACACTCCAGTGACCCCAGTTGTTGTAGCCAGTCCTTGTGACCAGGTGTCCTTACTGGGGACAGATCACTACAGATCACTCCTCAGCCACAGCTCGGACCGGAACTACTTGAACGACTAACTTCAGATGTAATTATTTTAAGCCGGTGAGAATCATTCAGCCTCTCCCTACTTCAAAAAACCACATATGTAATTATTCCTTGAGCACCTAATCATCATGTATACATTCCTGTCCTGAGATTCGAGAATACCCAAGATATTGCTTGCCAGTCGTGTTGGAACATGACAAGTAAAAGATATTCCAAGAATCACATATGAATATAAATGGTATCAGAGTGTGATTTAGAAGTGATACTTGAAATTTTTCCAAGTGTTGCAGTTACTGTGGGTACATTTATGCAACACCTTAACAGAGTTTCAATCTCAGCCATGCATGCTCTATACTCTTTTCAAGTACGATTTGCTACCAAAACCTACTAAAGTCAAAGAAATATAAGACAAAAAAAAAAAAGTTTTTCAAGAGAAAAGCAAGAAGAGGTCCAAATAAATACCTCTGTAACCAGATAAATTAAAAGCAGAATGGACATGTGATTAAAAACATCACTGCAAAATGTTTTGACAATTTATTTGGTTGCAACCCTTGTCATTTTATTGAAAGAAATTATTACATTGTAGCAGTCAGATTAAAGTCTATTTACTTTAATTAGAGCTATATGAATTACAAGCTCAAAGTCCGAGTGAGTGCAGATTTCTGGATTCTATAGAGTCTGGGGAAAAGACTCTACATGAATGGAATTTTTAGATCAAATCACTCTTTTGTAACAGCAAAATATGAGCTTCAAATAAACACTTTTATTCTCACCCAGACAATGGCCTTCTTGGCGAGAAATGGATGATGAAATGAAATGACAAATCCAAGACAGAAAACATGCAAAGTGTTTTGAAACAATTTAAGAATATACATTTGCCAGTCAGCCGGGAACATAGTTTTGCCATTGAAGTCCTGGAGCCAGGATGTGAGATCTAAAATAATTTCTAGCTCTTTCGTAGAGCAATTAGTGAGAACTGATTTTGATTAACACTTTAAACAACAACTAAATGACCTGACTCTCATGGTACAACTCTCATTTTCAACAGGGACTTAAGCTTTTAAATGTCTATGTCTCATTGACCTATAGATTTTAGAAATTCGACACTGGAATTCCATTGATAAAATAATGCATGGTCTGGTGAAGGTGAAGAAAACTTCTTTTGCCTTCTGCACGACCAGAGCCCAACTTCTAAAATATTAATTGTGTCTGCCTCATAAACCAAACTGAACAGCTCATAAAAACAAAACTTCCCCAGTTACACTCCATCCATCTATTTACTGCTATGTCAGCAGTGTCCCTGTGGCACTGAAGTCCAGAAAATATAATTCAAATAAATGATAAAGTTATGAATAAGTTTATATGCTGGAAAGATAACATTCCCCTTCAAAGGGTTGTATGATTGTAGCTAACATCCAAGTTTCCCTATCAGGGCAGAAATTTCCCCAGGCCAAAAGATGAATTTTCTGTATTCAAAGCAGAAGAAAGCTCTGCATGACTCACTAATGGAGCACCACTTGGATTTCTTCTTTCTTTCAATCTAGAAAACAGTCATATAGGAATGGTTCCTAAGGATAACACTTAGCTCTGTTGGAACACTCAATACAGTCAATGTCTGTCATGCACTTACTGCTACTATCACTGAGGAGAAACAAAGCAAGGGTCACCTAGCTCCATATAAATATCTACATCTTAGCTGGTCGCGTGAGGCTTACTTCAGAGTCAATGAGGAGAAAGAGGCATTTTGAGGCAATGATTCATCTCATCCCAAATAAGATAGCCAACAATAAGCTACGTGATCTGCACTTTAAATGAGTTATGTGGGCATCTAAGGTTGAACGAGACAGTATCACAGCCAGTGGCCAATGTAACTGTGATACAAATACTGCTAGGATTTGGTCACCAATTTTCTAATACAAAATACTCTATTGTTGGCAGGAAACACTGTAAATTGAGTGATTCAGTTCCCTGACCCACAAGTTGACTTGTTTGCTGGCTAAACTTTTCAGCCTTATTCTAAGCAAGCAATCATATATATGACTGGACCACATACAAACACGCCTAGAGAAATCATTCTTCATTCAGTGCAATTTTGTCACATTGCAAGATAGTGGTATTTTTTCTATTTAATTGAGTTTAATTTTCATTACAACTTAATTTAATTTCTATTATTTTCTATCTAGAAAATAAAGCACCTTTAATTCTTCAACTTAGTGTCATTATGGATAAAATAATAACTTTAAAAACACAGGAACATTTGATTCAAAGCTCAGTAGTGACAGAAGACAACTATAGAACTAAACAGATCTTTGATCAGGTTGGTATAATTCTTGCAGAAATGAGTGGAATACATTTCATGAAGGACAAGAGAAGCTAGATGGGAACATTATCATCCTTTACTAGCCCTCATTCTTTTAGAAAAGGAAGACTGATGATAGAACACGACTTTCAGTTTTACGCAGGAGACAGCTTGTGTTCATAGGTTTGAATTGGGTGTTTCACTTTTTGTGTCTCCAAGCACATTAGAAATCTAGCAAACTTATTGCATACCCTGCCCTAAATCCAGTTCAGGACTGTACAATAAATGTCATTATTAGGTACAAAATTCTCTTAATTATTTTTGGCATATAGCCAAAACCAAAGAAAAAAATAAATCTCCTGGCGTCTTTTATAATTCCCATTTGAACAAAACACTGAAAAGCAGAAGTAATATAATCCAGAGCTTTGAGTAATCCCAAAATAAGTATACTTGGACTTTCAGTAGTTATTGCAACACGTGAAATATTCCAGCTTTTCTCGGAGTCTTCTTGAAACTGGCTCTGTCCTTGAGGTGTCAGATTAACACTCCACTCAGAAGACAAATTGTTCATGGGCATGCTGGACATATGAGAGCCATTAGACAGTGTGATCTACATTCTTGAAAAATGAAAAATTCTAGGCAACATTACATTTTATAAATGCAAGATGTTTATTATTACTGCACTAGCAATAAATGTTTAGAAACTGGAGAGGGTTCACAATGATTCTGACTAGGAACATATGAGGATGGAGCCATTGAATTCTGGCATGAAATAAAAGGTCTGGAAGCTATTATGTATTTAGCCCTCTATGAGTATTTAATTATATCAATAGGAGAACACAATTTCTGTTGCGTGCTTTGTGATGAATGTCTTCATTTATTCGTGTTACAATGAATGATAGATGAGTTCAAGCCAGATGTGGGAACTCATTTGCAATTTGCTTAAATTATTTTAGTGAAATTTCTTCTAATGTTCACAGGACACCTCATTGAATGTCACAGGAATTTACCTGATATGTACAATTTGATTTCTGCTTGAGGAGTGAATTTGTTTTTGCTAGGATATATGCAAATAAGTGGTAATAAACATCAAATGTTGTGTGGTTAACTGCTTTTTAGACACCAATACAGTCTTTAATGAAAAAAATGGATTTCAGTTTCAGAGTCTCTCATTCAACCTGTCATAGGAAATAATGTAGTTGTTAGGCAGTTTTAGCACTCAGCTTAGCTTAATAGATGTTTCTGCCAAAAGAACTTATTCCAGGTAGGGAAAACAATTCCTTGATTACAAATGAAATATCTTCAAGAGTCTTATCTTTTAAAGGTTTTTGAAAAACATCATGACACAGAAATTATTTGTCTATTTCCTGAATTTCAGTTCAATAGGTTTCTTAATAGCTTATATTTCCACTGATAAAGTGAAAACATACTTCAAGTGTTGTTGTGAAGGTATGTTCACTACACTAGGAAGCAAAAAAGGTGACTGAGGAGTGTATGGTTAAGAAGCTATAAAATGTAAGGGACAAATTAAGGCATTCAGACGTGCTGATAGTTTGGCTTTTTTTTTTTTAAAGTATTGGTAAAATCATTAAAGTTCAACTTATTTATATATTTTGTTTGTTCTTACACAGCAGGTATGTCCATCCTTTCATTTTGATTGTCTTAGACTGTTTATGAATCCTTCCACTTGACCCACCTATTCCACTGTTGTTACTGTTTGTAAAGGCAGAAGCAAGAGAACAGTTAACTCATTAACACAGCTTTTTTCCCTGGTGGCGAGTTTGCCATTTCAGATTCATTCTACTGCTCTCAGCAGACAGAAAGATAAACAGATACATTGGAGACTCAGATGCATTGGAGACTCAGAAATAATTTTTTGTGATGTGCCATTATCAAACCTATGCTACTCAAATGCATCCAGCTAAAGGAAAAGGAGCACTAAGATAAAACTTTTAACCCTTTTTACTTTTTATGTAGGGTATTTTTATATCTTATATTTTTATTATATTCTACCCTACAAGCTATCCTAACCTGAAAACCAGGCAATTTGAAAACTTTTTCATAAAACTGTAATTTGAACAGAGAACACACATTTACTATCTACTAAATTAAAGTCTACGTTCTCAAATGACTGCTACATTTGGTACTTTCTAACTTCAGGGGCCCAGTTTAGTGAAGGGGGTCCAGTTTTAACACCTAGGCTCCATCAGTGTTTCAAAGACTAATTGTAAGTACCTAAGTTAGGAACATACATTTCTCCATTTATTACATATGCAGGTCAGATACTCAGATACTGGAATATTGTTCATAAAATCTGATTATCTAAACACACAATATGCTTCTGATTGCCACTGCTGTATTTACAATTTTGTCCTGATATCTCTCTTGCTTCTATGCAATTTCTCATGTAATTCTGCTTTATCCAGAAATCATGGTGTCTTTAAACAGCACAGAGATCTGACAGAATCAACATATGATGAAATGCATTGTGTTGCACTTTTTCCTCAAGGCAATATAAGTTACAAGTACGAGCAGGATGACTCCAGGAGAATCTTTCAACAATGTACACCAAGATATGTTGCCTTTTTAATAACTTATTACTGCTTAGCATCAGAAGTTATGAGCGGGGCGTTGTTGGTTTGTATGTGTGTGTGTGTTCCTTATGATGGTGATTCTTTAACCCAAACAGAGGTGTATCATGGTCTATCCTCCTATTTCTTTCCATTGATTTTGCCAGATTGCTGTTTGGGAAATATTTTCTGCTGCATAAGACTGTGTCTTGCATTTAATTCCTGGTCATGAAGTGTAGGGTAGCATTTTAAATATCATTATAATTAATTTGTGGTGAAGAGATTTCATGGATATTCCTCAGCTACCATGAGGCAGAGAATGGGACATATCAGCCCAGCACAGGCCACTACGATCCCTAGAAATGAAAGAGTGTAATATATGCAAGGTATATAACCTTGCAATATAATAAAAATGAGTCTCATTGCTGGAAACAATGCAGGCCACATTAAGTTTCCATAACAAAATCACTACTCAGTTGGACAGAATTTGACCCTGCCGCCAATCTCTGTGTCTCTGTCGAGATCAGCAATACCCCGGCAGAGGCTTAGGGACAGCATGAAACTCCTGCCTGTGGCATTCCCAGCTAGGCACATCCTGCTCTGTTCTCGCTTCCACAATCAGTACTGTATTTGTGTGTCTTGTTATGACACATACAAGTGAGGATATTAGATCACCATCTCAAAATTCAATTAAATGATAGCTGGACTGCAGATGACACTTTCTTCATGGGCATGAACCAAGAGACATAAGTCTCGTAACAGCCATAAGCCAACAACAGCTGGAAATTGATCTGTAAAATCAGCTCACATGAAAATTTTATGTGCTTCTAAAATACATGTTTACATCTGCAGGTATTTCTTGTTTGAAGGACATGGCTAAATGGGAAAAAGATATATTGTTAATTACCTGCCTTTCCAGCAGTTTCCTGTAAAAAATTTGACTCTTATTTTCCTATATCCACAGTTCTAAAAATTATTTTTGTAATTATCATTATTATTCATTATCTCAGGTTTTTAAATTTTCTTCCATTTTTCTTCTTTCTCTTCTTCCACCATCCCTATCCTCATCCTAGCTAAGCTTCCTATATTCATTTACTCTGAAAATACCTCCAAGACACTGTGATTTCTTAAATAAGAAAGTCTTCTAGTGAGATGTATATTCATTACTTGATTTTAGGAAGCAGATTTTGTTATGTAATTTCACTTCTCCACAGTCTACTAATTAACTGAATCACAGTACAAGTGGGGAATATTTCCTGGGATAAGCAAGTATCAGTAACCTTGTCTTTACCAATGATGTTATCTGTGTTACTTGCTGATGGATTACACCCCTCCAACTTAGCTTCACCGATCCATTTTCAGCTACCAATAACTATCCCACTGTGTAGTCTAGTGGGCTGCAGGTGACAATAAAAAATTTCCCTGATTTAATGGAAGAGGAAAACAGAAATATGAGAACAAAAGGAAAGTTAAAAAAAAAAAAAAAAAGGAGTTTAAACTATATACTTCTATAGCCAGTTATACCCTGAAAGCATCCATGCTTCCAAGGCATCCATGTGCCTTTTTCCTATTGTAATGCAGTTCAATATGAAGCATGATTATTACTGTTTCTTTCCCTTCCTGTACTGTAGCTATTTGCCCAAGAGATGGAAAGTTACTGTGCTATGAATTCCATTGCATCCTACATTTGTTAGCACATATTTTAGCCGAAGTCTACTGTGTAATTGACACCATTTTGTACTGGCCTAGGTCTGAATACCAATGAGAGATGAAGAATTCCTTTTGTTTTAATTTCTAGTGGGCTGGGGAAACATGATGTATTACATAACTTCATTGTACCTGATCTTAGAACAAATGAACAAGCAAGTCTCTTAGCAGAATCATCTTTCAACACTAAGAATGATTTTTTTTTTTAAGCGATATCAGCTGCCATTTCTTTCTAACACAATTAATCTGTGGTTTTCTCTTCATTGTTAAGACAGAAAGAGATATTAAACCTCCTTCTTTATATAGTTCTCTTAGTAGAATTAAACAATAAAGAGCCATTATTTTTTTTCATTCTGGCAAAAGTATCGAGATAATATCAGTGCAAATCCACAACAAATGTATCTCTTTCAGTTCAGCTTAACATGTTTTTTCTTTTTTTTTTTCCTTTTCTTTAACACTCTTGTATTTCAGACATGGAGAAACTACTGCTAAATAAATGATGAAGTTTAATAAAGAATTGTTCCTGTTTCTCTTGGACTGAATTTGCAGTTTTAAATACACGATTCCCTGCTGTAATTCTTTATCTGAGCTTTTCTTAAACAGTGCTACATGGCAAGACAATCCATCGTTCACGTCTAAAATGACTTGGCAAAAAATCTTTTAACCATAAAAGCAATCTTTCCAGACAGCATTGTCTTAACTAGAAAACTTTAATATTCTAAAACTGCTTTAATTGTAAAGCCAGACTGCTGGAAGCAGGCTTGGTTTATAGAAATGAAACTGCAAGTTTTACCACTTTTGTTTAAACATTT